>NW_025832006.1:103984-193081 GCF_002878395.1 Capsicum annuum | reverse complement strand
AGTTCTTCATGTTCAGTTCAGGTTCTATTGTCTTGTATCCCTTCTTAATAAATTCTCATTCGAGGACGAATGTTCCCAAGGAGGAGATATTGTAATACCCCACATGTTTGTAAGCTAGGAAATGAATAAGTATTCCTACGTATGAAATCTCCTATCCTATGATTCATACTTGAGTACATGACTTACAATGAATATTCTAGTGATAGGATAGCTTATGCTTCATTAAGCATGTTCATATGAGTCACTTAAGGTAATAAAGCTAAGAGTTTTTGAATCCATCAAGTTTTAGTGTTCGATTTTGCAAGGGTAATATTTGAATGAGTATAACTCGATGTTAATATGGTATTTTGGATGATTTATACCCACCAAATTTTAGAGAATTGAATTAGCTTTCCAACGATACCAATTTTGCCTTAATCCAATCCCCTGAGTAAAAAGTTATGCCCATTTTTGTGAGAGACAGTAAGGATAGGTGATTGGTTAGGCGCCGCCCAACCTAAACATAGGTGATTGGTTAGGCGCCTGAAACCTAGCTTAGGCAATCACTTGGGCGCCGCCTAAGTCAGTTCCAGGTGCCAAAAACACGCCATTTTGAGTTATTTTAAGGGTAATTAAGTCTTTTAACACTCCTTACACAAAGGTATGCGTAATTAAATCTTAAATCTACATTCTCTTCATCAAGAATTTTCCATCTAAGGTATGCGTGAGTTGATTTATGGATCCCTTTCATTCATATAGCTCAAAAACCCTCTTTGTCATTATAAAGTATGATTTCTATATTGTTAGGTGTTGATGATCATGTTGTTGATATTAGGTGATTCCCAAGAAGGAATCTTTATATGTTTTTTTGAATTTCATCATATCATATGAGTTGGAAACATGTAAATTTGGTTGTTCATAATGTATAATTTGATGATTTCACCTATGCTTAAGATGTGCATGTAGGGTGTTTGATGAAATGCCTAAGAAACTAGAAATCATGCAATATAGCTAAATTGTGACTAAGTGAAGGATTCATGATATGAACTTACGTTCCAATGACTTCTATGTTGATAATGTGCCTTGTAAATATTGGTGGAATACTCATGAACTATTCTTATGAGATCATGCTATGTTTACTTGCAAATCCTACTTATCAACAAGATGTATGATAACCGTACAATCCATATGAACTTCCATACTATTGGTATGTGTTGCCAATATGATTATGCAATGAAGATGATATTAAGATTGTGCAAGTACTTCCATGTGATATGAAATCCTTTCCATGCAATACATTATTGATAACCATGCTTAGTATGAGATCCCTACTTATGATATTATAAATTATGGACTCTAGTCTTATGATCAAGTCAGTCATGTGTGTTAGTTTCCTTCCATCGAGTCCTGGGGGTACTTGTACCCAAAAACTATAGCTGTTTGCCTAGATCCATGTCATGTTTCACGATATCCGAACTCAAGCTATGATTCCATAGACTTCAGTCAGTCATGTGACTCAGGAAAACCTCATGACCTTAGTCAGTTGTCAGATATCAGTAACATTCCGCCAGTCAATAGAATTCAGTAATATTAAGTCATGCACAGTCAGTTATTCATGTCCAATCCCTCCAGATAGGAGTAGAGGTTAGCACCGAGTGAACCCAAGGATGGGAACTCACCCACCAGTTTAGGGTGCGATTCTTAGTAGTCATCCTTGTGTTCCAGAACTACGTGGCCAGCGTAGCTTGATACATATTAGCCCATCATATTAGGGTTGATGAGGTGGCTTAACCCGTCAGTTTAGGGTTCCCACCATTCTCATTGAGTACCCGCTAGATAAGGGTCACTCACAGGCTATCCTTACCCGTGGTACGATATTGACACCCCTCCAGTTGGGGCAGAGATTGGACCCCAGCTTAGCCATAACAGCATATATGGGGCATGTCGGTTAAACATTATTTCCCACAGTTTTAGTATCAGTCTCAGTAAAAGAACTCAGGGCGTTCTTCAGATTTTAGTATATACAGGACTGTCAGATATAGTCGTCCATATATCAGTTTCAGTAGCAGTCATGACAATTATCAGTAAATCATGTATTAGCTTACAGGTCATGCTATCACGTATTCACGGCCCTAGTTTCTATATATGTGTGTTTGCACTCCCACGTTCGTATTAGTCAGTCGGTGTTGTTCATGCATGAAACCCTTTATGTCCAGCCTACCTTTCTCGTATACTCAGTACTCCAGTTGTACTGACATATTTGCGCTATGGTGCTTTCTTTTCATGTTACACCATAGGTTCCGAGACATGAGCTCCAGCCCAGCAGTAGCGGTAGCATTCCAGTCGCAGAGACACAGTAGGTCCTCATTGATTCGACGATAATATGATTTGATTTATTTATTTATTTCTTCAGTTCAGTTTTATGGAGTTAGTTGGAGACATGTTCCTTCAACTCCTTATTTAGATATTTTGGAGGCTTTTATTTATGTTTAGATTTACGTTCAGATTGAGTTGTTTTGGGTATTTTCACCCACATGATTGTATTTAGTTTAACCTTATGGCCTTACAGTTCTATGTATTCCTCATTATTATATCATGATTTGCAGTATACAGGTATAGATATCAGTCATGGGTTAGCTTGTGTTCCCTCGGGGTCATGAGCACCGTGTAGCATTCCGGTTCAGCGAATCGAGGTGTTACACTATCTATTGTTGATTCTAAATTTGATATTTTTCTTTTTTGTGCATTTATTGAGTTTTTACTAACTCTAGCAATTATGTTATACTGTAGTCTTTCTATCCTTATTTTTAATTCTTTACATTTTTCAGATATTATTTGTTTTAATTATTTATATTGTTGTAGTTTTTGTACGTTATTCATCTAAAAAATATTTATAATATTTTGGTGGATATCTACATCTAATTTTATCATAATTAATAAATTAATCAAATAACTCCAATTATATACTACTTCCGTAACTTTAATTAGCATAGGCTCTATTACCAATTGTAGGGGGTTCAAATATTTCAGGTAACTTAAATAGATCTATTATAGCTCTAATGGATCTATTTTTATTTGTGCATGGATATTTCCTAAATTCTCTATACATTTTTATTTTTAGTGTATTTATTTTAATTTTATTAATGTTCATATCTTGGAGGGTGATTAGATGGTATTTAATTAAATGCTTTACTGTAATATTCTTTGGTTTTTTCTCTTAGTCTTTGTAATTCTTGTATATTATTTTGGAGGTATTCTAAATATTCTATATCTTTTGGTCTAAAATATTCAATTAAATTCTCTTTCATAAGTATTTCTGTTAATCTTATTTCTTCCATATCTTGTCTCCAATATTTTAAATACTCATAGTCTATCATTTTATCCTAAAGTAGTTGTGATACTACAAATTTCTTTGTAATAATTTATTCTAATTGTACTATATCTGATATTAAATTCTAGGTTATCTATTTTGTTAATTATCTTGTCTTTTTCATCTATGAATAATTCTATGTTTAAATCATATTCTAAACTGTCTTTTAATTCTAATTGTTTTATGGTTTTATTTTTTTCAAATTAATCTTTCTTTTAATTGTTTTCTTCCTTTTATAAGCCGGTTTCTATAATTAATTTCTTCGTATAGCCAACTTTGTTTTTCTCTAACACTTTGAATATATTCTAGCATTTCTTAATCTGTATAATATCCATCTGAATAATTATCTAGGTAGTAATGGTGATTGTCATCACTTAAGTATATTTCTCCTAACTCGTCTTCTATATGATTTATATCTAACTCTTCATCTTCAATGTTAAATATTTTTTCCCATATTATTTTCTTTACGTCTATAATTTCTATATCTCTAAGTATGTATAAATCTAGTACTTCAAAATTATCTATCATTTAGGTGGGTTACTTAAATGCTTTTTTCATAATTTTCGTTAGTTGTTTGTTTTAATCTTATTAATTTCTTTATATTTTCATTAAGGTATTCTATATATTTTATATCTTTGGTTCTCATATATTCTTCTAAATTTGTTTTCATTAGTTTTTCTATTAATTGTATATTTTTTTATATCCATTTTCCAATATTGTAAGTATACATAATTTATCATAACTGATGTGTAGGTTTAGTATGTAGGTATTTGTAAGAGTAGTTAGGTAGGTGTGGTATATAATTTATTCTAGTCATAAAATATTTATCAAATATTTTTTCCAATATGATTTTTCTTATATCTAGAATTTCTATATCCTTAAGTACATACAAAACAAGTACTTTAAATTTATCTACCATTTCGTCAGATAAATAAGTATTCATTTTTCATATGATGCTTTTTCAAAATATCCCATTCAATCATATACATAACAAAATACGATAATCTTAGATTACTATATACTAGATTATTCTTAAATAACATGTACTTCGGTCACTATTAGCATGGTAATCTGGAAAATTTTTCCTTAAATAGCGCCTCTACTCTGGCTACTCCCCTATCACGGCTATCTTACCTTACCGATTTCACCTTTAGGATGTCATAGTTCTTAGGGAGTTTTCTCCTTTTCCACTTTGCTCATAAACTTCTTAGCATGCTATTTTCCAATTAATTCTACTATAAAGTAACTAACATGAACTTAGTTTATCATATCATGATTGTTAAGAATTTATGAATTTAGCTATTCATAATCATAAATAAATATACCTGTTCTGGTAGATTTGATAATTCTGGGCTTTGTTCATCCATAGCTTTTGCTTTGAAATATATCTGTTTTTTAGTAAATATTCAAAAGTTTTTTGTTTACAAAAGAAGGTTTTTTGCTTCAACACATGAAGACTTGCTTTCTAACTGAGCAAAATGCTCTCTATTTATAATCCTAAGAAAGATAACGAAAATGTGTATCCTATTTCTATACTGTTCCTACTTTACACACATCCTATCTATTTTACAAAAAAGTTTTTACATTCTGAGACACGAAATATCTGTACCCCCTACAAATGGTATCAGAGCCTATGCCAATTAAAGTTACCGAAGTAGTATATATTTGGATCTATTTGATTAATTTATTACTTATGGTAAAATTAGATTTAGATATCCACCAAAATATTATAAATATTGTTTCGATGAATAACTTACAAAAACTACAATAATATAAAGAATTAAAACAAATAATACCTAAAAAACGTAAAGAATTAAAGATAAGGATAGAAAGACTACAGTATAACATAATTGTCGGAGTTCGTAAAAACTCAATAAATGCACAAAAAAAAGAATTATCAAATTTATAATTAACAATAGATAGTCTAGAATATATATATCAACATAACCTATATACATTTAAATAAAATGAACAAAGAAGAATTTATAATAGATGAAAAAACATATGAAAATCACGAAGGATTAAAAATAAAAATAGTATTCTCTAATTTAGGAAGAAGATATAAGAAAATAGGTGAACATTTATATTTAATGTTAGAAAAAGAAGAATTAAAATTAGAAGATAAGTTGACAGCCATGGTAAGAATAGAAAGAGAAAACGAAGTGATAGACAGAAAAAGGAAATAGATAAAATAAAATAACAAACCACAGAAGAAATACGAAAAATAGAAGAAACTAAAAATAGTAGGATTGTTGAATTGGAAAAAGAACTACAAATGCTAAAAGATTTATATGAAAAGAGACAGAAAAAAAGAAGAAAAAGATAAAGAACAAAAATTATTAAACGAGATAAATCAATTTAATATCAAGAGTTCATTGATAGCCTCAAGAGAAACCTTGAAAGTATCAAGAGTAATGTTATCCACTATTTTGGAAGTGGTTCATTCCATTGCTAAGGCACTTAAGAAAACACCTACAAAACAACAAACAGTTTTATTTCAAAATAACCTCACCACACTCTTACTCTTTTGTGTTACCTCATACTTGACTTCACAAGTGTTGAAAGTTGGCTTTAACTTCGTGAGTGAATGAGGGATGAGTATGCTCTTCTCCAGAGTAGATTTTTTCTTGAAACAACTCAAATAAAACCTCATTCAGACTTGAACTATCAAACTACAATGAATCACACAGAGAAAAAGCATACAAAGAATGTAAACACAAAAGAACGAACTCTAAACTAAGTCACAACCTACTAGATAGTTACTAATTTGTCAATTAGTGCTAGAATCAACAAAATGCAACTAAGGAAACAAGAATAGAAATTAGGATTCCAAAAATTAAGCTCAAAATACGGTTGTTCAAAAGTGATGATGTGGAAACTAGTGATTGGACAATAATTTGCAAAAAAATTTTGTTCTCCACTTTGTGTTTTGGCCAACCTTAAATCAAGAGAGTATAAGACGACTTTGAAGGGGAAAATTCAAAGTTTGGAGCCTTTTTTTTCAAGCTTCAAATGAGTTTGATTTGAATTGGTCCTCCCTTGTACTTTTAATTATACTTGAATATTCCTTTTTTTCCCTTCTTCTTTTGGATGACTTGAATATGCTTAAAATATACTTTGTATAAACAACTCGTACACTCTCTTTCTTCTTTTTTCTAGATCAAATAACGACTTTTGAATATTCTTCTTCAACAAGATATGAAGATGAGGAAGAACAATAAGAATATTCAAGAGTTGACCAATATTTGACCACTAGGCAAATGACCTCCAAATTTGAAAATTCTTGAAGATCCCAGGTCACTTTGCCAAGATAAAGACAAATATCAGAATATCAAACCAAAAACGTCACAACCACACTACTCATCACAAGATCCATTCTCAAATACCTTCAAACACAAGCTTAACAATAGTGGATGGTTCAAAACAACCTGGATCTAGCTTAAATCTTAGATCTAGACTCCATTAGTGCTAGGGAACAAGGATCTAGTGCTAGAAACTCATAAAACAAACAAAAACTAGGTAGATCTAAGATTTGAAATTCATCCTTAGTGACCAAAATGAGACTCAACATATTTTTTTGTGATTTTTGGATTTTGACTCTTTTTTGTGATGATTTTCTTCAAGGTAACAACAATGCAAGGCTTAGAGTTGTTGGAACAATCCTAAACATGGCTCCTGATACCAAATGATACAAGTTTAAACTAAAATAAGAGAAAAATAAACTAAAGAAGAGAGTTGAAGCCGAGAATACCACAACAAGAATAAAAACTAAACATAAC
This sequence comes from Capsicum annuum, assembly GCF_002878395.1. Classification (NCBI taxonomy): domain Eukaryota; kingdom Viridiplantae; phylum Streptophyta; class Magnoliopsida; order Solanales; family Solanaceae; genus Capsicum; species Capsicum annuum. The sequence continues at coordinate 185,953 of NW_025832006.1, read as the reverse complement.
ATAAAGAAAAAAGATAGATATCTTGACATAGAAACATACAAACCAAGAGAACCAAAGGATGTATCAAATCGTAAGACCCAAATAACCTATATGAGTAATACCAAGATCTTACGTTGATAAAAAAGGAACTCTATCTTCCCCAAGAACCAACATTTCTAAGACAAATTTCAACACAAGTGAATCCACACCTATGATGCCCTAGTTTTGGGTTTGACTCTCTCACAAGAGGAGTCCAATGTTTTCTTTCAATATCAAGTCATAACTAAATGAGGAAATAAGCCTAAAATTCTATTTATAACTATTACATACAAAGAACAAAATTACCTTAATGAGCATTGAAAGAGAGGCGCCCTTGAAGTGTGAGTAAGAGGTGGCCTTAGAGTGTTTTCAAAGTCCCTCTTCAGACTTTTGCACTTGCATTCCTTTGGGCGAGTTCATGACATACTCAAAAGCATCTATCTTTATAAACATGGCTTGTAGACTTTGTAATTCTTGGGCTTGACTCCTTGTGAATGGCCTTAAGCTCTTGGCACTCGTATCACTAGCCTAGAAGAAGCGCGATCCCAAAGCGTTCACGATCCCATGTACTATAGGGATGTCCAAATTCACCAGAGTGTTATGTGACTTGGGAGCCAACTTTAATTTGATGCCGCTAGTTTTATTCAGGCAATTGGTATTGAGCTCTCTAGAGATGACTAGTATATGGTTGTTGATAGCATACTGTACTACAAATAAACTCGTGGGCATATCGTTTGATGTGTTGGTAAAAGTTGATTACTTTATTATTTGGCAGACTTTGTCATTTTGTATTCTGATATTGAATTAGATATGCCCATAATATTTGGAAGACCATTCATGGCCATAGGTAAATTGATGGTTATATGTAAAATGGGAAACTCAAGTTCAGAGTTAATAAAGATGAAGTCACATTCAATATCCAATGAATGATGAAGCAACCAACTGACATGTGTTTATTATTCATTGTGTTGATGATATTGGAGGTTACTCCTTTGGGTACCTTGATCAATTCTAAGTAGTCAAGGTACCCACGTCGTGTTGCAACTTTAAATCAAGCACTGCATGGAAGGCAACCCATGGGCTTGTTAGTGAATTCTGAGCAACCAACTTAGGACCCGTTTGGCCTTGAAAATTAGAATTTTCTAGAGTTGGAGTTGGAGTTGGAGTTGAAGTTAAAGTTCAAGTTGTAGTTAGAGTTGCGTTTTTCCATGAATATAAATGAAAGTTATTTTTGAAATTTTGTGAGAGAAGTATGAGAAAAAAAGTGAAAACAAGTAAAACTTGTTTTTACTTTTCCAAACACAATGCCAGAATTGTATTTGGAATTTTCAAGGCCATACTCTTACAGTTTTCACTTTTTTCACTCAAGTGAAAATAAGTTTTTAGAAAAAATTAAAAAATTTTCTTGGCCAAATGGCTACTTAGCCTTATTGTGCTGCAACATTAAATCAAGAATTGGGTAGGAGGCAACCCACTATTTTAGTGTTCACGATTATTTTTATTTTTTATAGGTATAGTAGCATGAGGAACGGCCTGAAACGTGTTAATACATTCATTAATTCATGATATTCTAGGTAACAGGACTTTGTGACCAACTCATGAAGGTCAAAACTCCCATGTGGGCCAGGTAAGTCGTGCTTTAAATGATAAGAGAAAACTTTGAAGAATTTTAGGGAATTTCCTGGACTTGAACTTGTGAACATACTTATGAGATCGTTAATAGCACTTATGTAAGTAGTGCAGTAAGTGTTAGAATGCAAAGTCCAAAGAACAGGGAAACAGGCCAAAAAAATTTGCCAACCTACGACCCAGTTTTTATAAAATCTTTAGACCACCCCAATTGGCAAGTTTTTTAGCCCAATTTTTATAAAATCTGGGCCTACCCCAGCCTAAGTCAACCCTAAAATCAAACCCCAAAGTGTATTTAAGACTCCTTTCCAGATTTTAAAAACTTGGAACCTCAAAATTCCTTCTTCCCACTCAAATTCAAAACAACCCTACTTCACCACACTTGATAAATGGCAAAAGCACAACTTCTTCTCTTACCTACTTGTCCAAAGACACTAATCATGCATTTAAGCTAGGGTTTAACTTTATCTCTTTATATTTCACTTCTATTTCTTCAATTTAAAGTTCACTTCTATTTCTTCAATTTAAAGCTAACATTCTTGGCTCCTAATAGTATATCTTGTACAAAATAAAAAATAAGTGAGTTGGTATTTCATTCTCATGCAAAATATGTTTAAATCAACATGCTTGTTCGTAGGATCCTTGAATTAGCTTAAAAATCCTAATGTGGTGCATTGTTCTTAAATTAAACTATTTGATCATGCCCGAAATGGAAGATGAAATTTGGAAATATAGAGGAATCCCAAGAGTTTGCATACTAGTTTGTATTGGAAAATTTGATTCTAATAGTATGTGTGCATAATTAACATGTTTTGGCTGAGCATAAGCTATAGGGATGTGAAATTGAGGGAATATTTGAAGTTTTTGAATTATGAATTTTTATTCAAATTTTGAAGTCTCTCAAAAATTCTTGTTAGCTCAAGTACACATGGCACCAAAGGCTTTAAAGAATAAGGTTTCATCTTTAAGGTAAAGGGATGACTCATTTAAGAGCAGCGTCTTGGTAGAAGAGTACTCTGTTCCCTCGACTAAAGCTTCCCCAACCAGAGTGTTGCAGCCACGGACTAGAACCCAGAAGTCTGCCACTACTGAGACTATTATTAAGGCTACCTAAGGCATAACAATTTCAATCCATTCATAGTGGGGCAGGCAACCTACTTTTACTCTGCCTGGAGCTCAACCATATATCAGTACACCAGTACCCAGGCCAAGGATAAAGAAAGATAAGATGTTACCTCCACACTCTTCCTAATCTGATGTAGGAAAGAATGATGAAGAAGAGAAAGGAGAGTCTGAGTCACCTCCAGCGGCAGCTACATAGGACCCCCAGTCTAAGGTAGGGTCACAAGATGGTATGAGACATCATATTGGGAGCATTCATCATCAGTGACCCAGTATGAGGAAGGTAGACATCAAAATTCACATTAAGAGAAACTACCTGGTTCAGATCCACTAGCTCAAACAAATAAAGCCTTCAAAACTACACACATCTCGCTTGAGACTATAAGTAAGGTAATTATGAGATGGTGTGTGGAGATACTTCAGCTGCTTTATGAGAGAGATAGGTTGGTGGCTTAGATAAGATAACCTAAGAGGGCTATTTATGATGAGATAAGGATAGAGTTGTCTAGGTTGGCTGAAGCACTGTTATTGCAGGCTATGTTTGATAGGTATCGGTTAGGGCGGATGAATATAACCCTACTTTTATACAACTCGACATTGATGTGGATCTTTTTGCCTAATACCATCCCATAGTATCTTTGACTACACCTAGAGGTAGGACGCATGTAGAACAACCATAGTTAGAACAGCTTCTCTTGAGAGGGGCCAGGTTTGATATTTTAGCAATAACTAGGCACTGATTTCTATTTTAACCATATTATGCAATACTTATGTCTAAAGCAGAGTGTGATCACCTTTTAAGATTAGCGCATAAATGATGCACCATATGAGAGAATGAGCATAGGTGTTTTAGGGTAGGTTTGGTGAAGTGGATCACTAGTTATGTTTTACCTTTTGGGTCGACGGGCAAGGTGTGTTAAGAAGGTGATATTGAATTTCATCGTAAAGTTATAGTGGTTGTTAGTGCATAATCGATTATGTCTGACTGCAGTAAGTAACTTACTCACATGGGATGTTGCAACACTAATTACGAGTATGGCATCTTGTTATGATATTGATTTTACAGCCATTATCATATATGATATTCCTAAGAGGGCATTTGAGAAGACAACCATACTATCTTTCCCTTATTTGTTATAGTTGCTATGTGATAAGAATGATGTGCCAGAGATTCTAGGAGTGGTTATGAGAGTATAGGGATGGGCATGGACCGAACTAATATGAATAAGGATACAACTAATTTTGTCCTTATGTAGAGGCCCCTTATGCCTACTATAGTGATTTTGACCTAGTTTGAGGGTCCATCAATTCCTGCGAAGCATATGGCTAGAGAGGGAGTATATGATGGTAGTGGAATAGATTTTATGATGGGGGAGAATAGAGTGACACCCAATCTAAGTACACAGGTCAAGGGGACCCCTGGTACATCCACTGCAGTTCCACCTTCCTCATCGAAGCCAATTAGGACATATTTATTGCCCCCTCATCCCTTTACTACAGCTGCTGCTATAGGTAATGTTTTTGTATTTTGTGAGTTTTATAGATATTATTATATTTTCATAGAGTTACCACCACCAGAGTAGAGAATTTTGAGGCCAAAATGGCGTTATTATATGGGCAGATCCAGCCTTAGGTCCAAACGACACTTGAGGTAGTAGACACTAGATTACAGGTTGCGTATAGGGTCGAGATATTAGAGTTATGAGCTGAGCTATATTCCTATATTGATAAATTTGAGGGATAAGTGTTAGGCTAATTCAGTGATACTGAGGTACCTAATTTGGGAGAGATTAGAGAGAAGGTGGCAATACTATGGATAGAGATATAATCTCTCAATGAGAGGATCATCCCTCTAGTTATACCTATAGTAGTTCAGTCGATACCTACACATTGACCTAGATGATTTGATTTATTCATGTAGAATGATGAGACGATCCCCATAGCTAGGATCGAGCTAGGCAAAGAGCTAGAGTTTCATGATCTTGATATATCATTTGAATAATTCATGAAATAGGATAGATGTGATTCGAGGGAGACTGATTTTGCTGATAGACAAAGGCATATCGAGATAGCAGTGGGTGCATCCTCTAGTAATGTAACACAACCATCTTTTCCTTAGCCTATCGAGATACCCCCACATGGGATGATCATGATGCAAATACCTAGTGTATTACAGTCTGTCTTATTCCCCTACTTTATATTATTTATACACACTGGATATAATGTAAAGTATTTTAGTTAGGGGTAGGGTATACCAATGCCTTCACTGGGTTTTATTACCGTGCTTCTTTTCCTGTTGGCTGTAGTATAGTTGTTGAACTGGAATGTCTAGGTTAATTTTGTATTGTATTGTGATTTGTTTTTTATTGTATTATGTTTTTGTGTAATTAGGAGATTTTTTAGTATTTAGGGTAGTTGACATGTTTCTGCGATTAAGTTTTGAGAAAAATGATATCCCTCCAAAAAAAATATTTTAAAACTGTGTGATTGTATATATGTGTTACCATTGCGGATCTTGTTATGGTATTAGGATTAGGGACATGATAATCATAGCTAACTTGTGCATGAATCTGATAGGTAGTAGCTTTTGATTTAACTCTATGCCATGTGTGCGTAAGATGTTACTTAGTTCCCTTCATGTGTTAAATCCAGCGCTTTCCTAGTTAGTCTTGCCTAGGTTATAGTATAGTCGGCTAGGAAAGGATCATAGGACATTTTTGATATTAATCCACTTTAGCCTAAATAACCTTCCATGTGTGGATAGGTATCTCTTAATCCTAATTTTTTTAGCCTTATTACTTAATTTTTCTGGTTACACCTTTTACCTTCCCATTTGTGTTACAATGAACCTATTTGCTCTGGTCTTCCTAGGACATTATGCATCTTAACTCAGGCAAATTGCCTAAGTTGATGGTGGCTGTCATAGGGGTGCATAATGTAAGGGGGTATAAAGAAGGATAAAAATAAGAAAAATGATAGTAGGGCTGGGTGTGGTAGAAAAAAAAAGAAAAGAAAAATGGAAAAAGAAAAAAAAAGAAAAGAAACCACACCCAACCTGAATATGCGATAAAAGAATAAAAAGGGAGTAATAAGGGTGTAATAAGAAGTAAATTAGTTTTTGAGTGGACCCCAAAGTAAGTGTAGTGCAAAGAAGGCTTAGTCACTAAATATATCTATATGTACCATACCAGCCCCCAATCCTACATTACACGTTGAATAAAGTCCTATAGAGATTTTAACTTAATTTTTTGAAAACTAAGGTAAAATAAATAAGGGAAAGCCTATGATATTTAATGCACATTAGTGGAACATCTCTTATAAGTGTGAGTGTCTTTTGACCATACCCGCATTAACATACATTATTCCATATTAGAGAATGGGACTTCTTTGTTGTGATGACATATAGGTTGTATCGCTAGCTGCTTACTTGGCTTGGGTGTAACTTGTATATATTCTTGGTTGTCTAATGCTAATGTAATGCCATATATTTATACCCTTGTGTTACATTGTTGTGCTTCATTTATACACACACTTAGTTTTGAATTGTTAAAATAGGATGGGGTAATGTTTTTGAGCTTAAAGTGTTGATTAACTACCTTAGATAGCTTAGAGTTCTCCTAGTTAAGTATCATTTTTTTTTATGTTGCTTGAGTACATGGAAACATTCTAGTTTGATGGTGTTGATGTGCTATGGATTCATAGCAATTTCGATGCTTAAAACAATGAAAATATGGAAGTTACTTAGGTTTTTTTGTTTGATATGATGTGTTTTTTTTATGTTTAGGTAGTAAATAAGGTTTTGGGAATATTATGGAAGAAAGGAGTGAAATTCAAAGTTTTTGCCAATAGAAGTGGGCACCTACGACCCGTATGTGCTAGCTACGGTCTGTAGGTACCAAAGTAGGTCTCCGAGATTGAGATCCAGAGACTCAAAAGTGCAGAAAAGAAGACTCTATCAGTTAAGGAGGGCACCTATGGCTCGTTAGTCATAGAGTAGGATACAAACGACTCAAGTCCAAGGAGTTCAGGAGCTTCTGGAGGAAGGGGCTGTCTACGTGTACCAACTATAGACCATAGGTGCCACCTATAGCCCGGTGGCCCAGTAAGTGCTAATCGATCTTGATTTTCCTTCTTTGTTCGAAAGTTTTTTTGTAGTGTTTATTTATAACCTATATATACTCTTTTGACATTTTTTAAGGTTTTTTACGCACTCTACTGAATTACAAACATATATTTTTTTCCAAGATTCAGATTTGATCTTGGCATTACTTTGTTCCTTATTTTTGTTGATAATTCAATTATAAACTTTGGGTTTTATTCATTGATTATTGTGATACTGTTTGAATGTTTTCACTTATGAATTTCTTTGTTCATTTCACAACAATGAGCGGCTAAATCCCTTAACTAGGGTTGAGGGATCCCTGGCAGATTGATCACGTTAGAGAAGTGCTAAGCTAGTTTGAACCAATATTCTTGCATTTATTATGGTTACCTTCAATTTAATAGCTTTATTAGCAGTTGCAAATATTAAGATCCCTTCCAGTACATAAATACTTACTTCACAAGAGGAGTATGGATTAGGAAAAGATAATTACCATAGTAATTTGAAGATTAAATGCTGATCTAGCCTAATAAACATTATCTACTTAATATGGTCATCTTTCATCTAATAACTTGAGACTTAAAAGTTTATACATAACTGGGATCTAGGATAAGGGTTAGTAATGTGATATCCTGAGACTCAAAAGGTAAAGGGATAAATTTGTCCGTGAGTCCACAAGATAGTTGATGGTATATAACTTATCAGATTCTACATGCAAGATATCAAGTTGGATCAACAAAGCACTATAAACCTACTGAGTGGAGAATCCAGGGGAACATAGTCCTAATGTTCATTTCCCACTGATTACAACCAAATTTAAGTTTTCTTACTTGTTTTATATTACCAATACAAACCCCCATTTAATTTCTGCACTATCCGTTGATATCAATAAATGAAAGAGATAGTTCGATGTTATCCCTGTGGGTTCGATCCTAACCTGTGTTGGGTTACTTTACTGCAAAAAGACTACTTTATCTTCTATTGGAAGTATAGTATTGGAATTGATCACTACCACCTGATACTTGAGTTAGCATCATGACATGATATGTCTATATGGGTTACTCAGACTTTTCCACAAAGCCCTTGGGTTGCCGCCCATGCATCACTTGATCTAACATTGTGGCACTACGTGGGTACCTTGATTACTCAAAATTCATTAAGATAATCATAGACGTGTCCTCTATGGTCATCCACACATTTTATTTCTAGACCACCCTTATGTCAGTTGGTGGCTTTATGGTTCTGCAAACATTAAAAGTGACCTCCTCGTCATTTATCCTGGACTTGAGCTCCCCCTTCTCCATATCCAATAATGCTCTACCTATGGATATAATTTTCCCTAAGATTATGGAATTTCACAGTAAACTTCACAATCCAAGACAATAATGTTAGCCAGAAAGATAAAGTTGCCATATTCATTATCACATCAAAAGATATGCCCATAGGATTCTTCATTGTATGGGTTGCCATCAATAATCATACTGTTATTGATTTGGGAGATCTAAAACCCAACTATTTTAACACTTTCATCAAAATCAAGTTAATGATGGAAACCAAGTCGCATAGCACTCTTGTAAACCAAGATGTCCTAGTAGTGCATGGGATCATAAATACTCCGGGATCACCTTTCTTTTGTGCCAGAGATCATTGAGTGATCATACTTTAATGATGCAACCGACTAATATCCTCATAGATAATATCTCTATTCTTTGTTACTAAATCCTTTATAAGTTTTACATATCCATGCATTTGCTTAAGAGCTTCTAGAAGAGGGATATTCAAACTCAACTCATTCAACATAGAAATGAACTTTTTGAACTTTCTTTCTTCTTTCTTCTGCTACAAACTTTGAGGAATAGGTATGGGATGTCGTGGTATTGTTTTTAGTACCGAATGATCAACCTTTCCCTTACCCTTGTGCTTTCCCGCATCATGATCAATGCTATTTAAATTTTTAAGCTCACTCCAGGTACCTCATCAACTTCAACACTGTCATTCCTTGACTTATCAACCACAAACATTGGGGGGGGGGGGTTCAATAGTTTCCTTACAACTTTGAGTAGTGATGGAAAGACAATGACCATTTTTCTTAGGATTATAAACTATATTTCTTGGAAGGATGCTCGGTTTTTGGTGATTAAAGGTTGCATACATTTGTCCAAACTAATTCTCTAATTGCTTGATCACAGTAGTATGTGAATCTAACTTCTAGGTCAACCCTAAAATGTTTGCCTTAATCTCCTTACGGTAATTTTCCTTACATTCCTGACCTTTTACTAGCCTGGACAACATAACCTGTATCTTTGATTCACTATCACGACCATATGGTGGAACATATACACCACCCTTCACTTTGTAACCATCCTTCCATCTCTAGTCATCATCCCTCTCTTGGATTCAATCTATATATATATATATCCCTATAGTAGTTCAAACCTTGGTTCCCATTTCCCTTTGCTTAAAAACCCTCCAACTCACTATCTAGATATTTTTCCTTTTTTTAACTTAAAATAATATGATCTAGAGGCCTTACCTTTTGAGCCTATTACATTCACCTTCTCAGAATTCATTATCGTGAATTACTTTGTCAATAATCCAATATCCATCCTTAGTTGAGCAGCCTCTTTCACCACTGTGTTATCAACAACTCTATTCTCATTGGAATCCCTATTAGCATAAGTGCACCATCACCTATCTCTACCTCTGGAGTATGCCACCCTTGATTGGTGAGAGAGATCTAATCTAATATCTTCATTGCTACATTCCAATACAGTCACATGAATACTCCACCAATAATAGTATCTGCCATAGCTTTCGAATAGGTGTTAAAGAATCAATAGAATATTTCAAGTAAGTTTTTTTCCAGCAATTTACGATTTAGTACCATATCTTCATTTCAAAAAAAATCCATGCCTTATACATCATTTCAAAGTGCAACTACCTGAAATTATATATCTCGTCCTTCAACTATAGAATTATTGAAGAGGGGAAGAAATGATATAACAGCTACCTTTGCAACTCATTTTAATTAGTGATTGTCCCATGAAGAAGTTCCCCTAACCATAATATAGCTTCACCTATTATAGAGAAAGGGAGAAACTTGAGTTTGAGAGTTTCATGATCTACTCTTGGTATAGTATATGAAGTACAAATAATAATAACATTGATAAAGTGTATGTTTGCATTATTAGTGGGTGAGCCCACAAACACACCCTTCAGGTTCAATTGTTCGATCATAGCGCTGGTGATATCCAACTTAACACCAGTGGCAATACAGGAGCAATGATAGCTCCTATTTTGGTAGGCTCAATGTATCCCAAGTATTACTCTAGATCATCATATAGTGGTACGTATTAGTAGGATGGGAGTAGTTAAGCACGAACCCTTCTACCTCTATCTCGATTTCTATTGAGTTCTACTTAATGATCAACTCCTTATTTTTGCCTCACCAGCTCTACCTCTTGAGTAATAAGACAGGCCTTTGCATCCCTTACTACATTATCTTTCGTTAATAACCTATTAGTAGATTGATCTACAGACTTTTGAATCATACCAGGTAGACGGGGAGGCAAATTATTTGGGTTATTTCGAACCCCTTCAAGATAACTATTTCGTCTCTATTCTGACATTCTATGATTTAGTTGTAGGATTCTCTTTGGTTCAAGATTAATTGGGAGTAAGGGATTTCCTTTACTCCCCATTCTAGGTATATGCCAGCGAATGCCCCAAGAAGAACATATCAATAAAACCAAAAAACTTCAACAACTTCAATCAATAAATCACAACCGTAATTACCGACAACTGTGCTAAAATTTTGACGCCTTCCAAAATAACATGTGATGAACCTAGGCCACCCCCTCGTCGCAACACGGTGCTTAAGGCCATAAGTGATCCCAAGCTAATGTATTTACTGGTACCTTCTGAGAGCATTGAATAAAATGGATACTGAATTAGCATGTGCAAAAGATAAACTAAGGAAATATTGTCCAAAAAAATAAACTACAGGTATCAATAAAAATAATTTGTTTGGAAGATAACTGATAACACCTAGAGATAAACTAACCGTCTAAACATCTAGTATAAACATCTAAAAGCCTATATCATGGAGAGTTGATGGGATAGGCCCCCAACTAACTCAAACTAACTGACATAAAAGTAACTATTGTAAATGACTGAAATAAAAATATCATCCTCGATGGATGAGGACTCACCACTGCTGCTGCTGGAGAATGCTAATCTGTCTAGGGATTCTCAATGAGCTACATGCCCGAACCTATGTTATAATACAACATAGAATAGAGAAAAGTATGTGATCAGTACTTTGAATGTATTAGTACATGAGGAAAGGACTATTGAAATGCATGTGAAATCTGAACATGGATGCATGAACATGTAAAACTAAGAATGCAAGACCAAGTATAGTATGTACTGACATGATCTAAATAACTAAATAACTGAAATAATCTGTAAAATAGATTATCTAAATACTAAAATATTTCTACATTGTCAAGCAAACCTGAACTGGGATAAACTGAGTACTGACTGAAACTATAAGAGCTATCATGTAACCTACATAAACCATTTGAGCTACAAGGAGTCCAACATATGAGCCACATTTAGGAGGCTTGCTCTATCCTTCCATTGGAGTAGAACCTAAACTAGATTGATCAATAAAATGAGCCTATATTGGGGAAAGGGAAGCTCTCTTTGGCGAGGCCCCTAAACCTACGATGGTACATAGTTTCTGGGAAGTAGGATGCACTAAACCCACTCTTACCTATCAGTGCTAAATTTTACTCCCAACTGAAAGACACTGAAATAATAACTAATCATACACTGATAACTTATTTTCTCATATAAGGTTTTTTAAAACTAACAGTACATGCCTAATCTAAAGAAAATCATAAACATGCAAAGCTGATTATTTGACATGAAACAATACTGGATATAGCAATAAAATAATGAGCTGACTGATTCATTAGTTGAAAGGTCTGAATGCAAGTGAACATGTAGGTATCAGTTGTTCATAACCTGCCAGTATAGATTGATTACAAAATACAATAACAACACTTAAGACAGTGACATAAAGTCATGGCTCAAAAACCTAAAAAAACATGATATTTTTCAATAAATTGATAAATTACATGAATTTGAACATGACATGAGTCAACCTTGGGAAGATATCATGTTTATACAGTTTAAAGCATGAATTTGAGAATTTAACATGATATTGACTAAGCATGACATGGGGTTTGGAACTTCTATCATGAAAGAGCATGACTCTCATAGAGTAAAACTATTAACATAACTTGAATGTAAAACAATGCAGAAACATGGATGAATTTTATAATTTACATTGAAATTGATCATAAATTATAGTAAAATTCATACTTAAACCAAAAAGAGGGCTTTGAGTTCAATGGGTGAAAGGAAACCATTGATGAATACCCCACATACCTGAAGTAGAAACTTGGGGAAATCTTTTAAATTGATTTTGTTCTTGAGAAACCGTAATTGTTTAAGGAAGAAGAGAAAACTGTCCCTATTGACTCTCTTTGGTAAAATTGAAGATTATGTTGTGATTTGGGGATTTTGGGGTCTTTTATACCCCCCTTGTGAAGACAAAATGACATAGTTTCTGCTTTTAAGGTAGTGGGAAAAGACATAATTGCCCATTGAAAAACTTATAGGAAAATATACCCCTAATTGTAACAACTCAGCTTTCAACTCATAATAGTTGGTTACGACTTGTGGTCTTAGTCGTAGCCTGGGATTTTGAGATTTAGGTACATTCTGGTTTGACTATGACTTGCCATCTACTACTCATCATGATTGAATATAAGTCATAGGATGGAGTGGTAGTTAGAAGCTGAGACCTTGGGTCACACGCTGGTCAGGTTATGGGTCCATCCAAAGACTCATAGGGTTTGGTTATGAGTCGTATTATGGACTCATAACCATTGTAGAGGGTACTTGGCCACATATATTGATGTGACTAAGATTCCTTCCATACAACTTGTAGGCACTGATTACGAGTCATGTTGAGGTATCGTAGTCACTGGGATCAAGGATAAGGTATTCACTAGAGTAGTTACTACTTACTCGTGATGACTCATCATGAGTGGTAATGATTTATTACCCTAAGTCGTAACCATGAAAGTCTTTCCAACCTCTCAAGTATGGATTTCCACTACTTCTTTCCATGGACTTAGATTGAGATTATTCCTGATACATTAGAAACCTAACTTCATTAGCTATTTCTTGGGAGGTTTAGAAAGTAAAAAATTAGGGTATCAAAATATATTCTCTTGGGATCATTTGTCCTCTAATGGAACTGTTTAGGATGAGAATAATAAGGAAACTGAGGTCGTATACTAAATAATTATAAACTAAAACATGAATAAATCAACCGAGTTTGACACATGATACATAGACTAAACTGAATCCATGAATAATGCAATGATATGAGGATGGTGATAAAGCTGAGATAGAAGACGAAAGAGAGAGAGAGTCAATTTAAGAGAAACTATTATATCAAGCAGGATCTGAATTTGTTGAGAGAATATGAAGATACTTGGCTTGTATATTTGCTTCTGCTCCTAGGCAGCTCCCTCAATGGATTAATTTCGCCCAAGAATTTTAACTAGGGGAACATCTTTATTCCTCAACCTACAAACCTGATGGTCAAGGATCTCAATTGGAATTTCTTCATATGAGATACTATCTTTCACATCCACACTTTGCAAAGGAACCACAAAAACTAAATCACCAATGCATTTCTTTAGTAAAGAGACATGAAATACTAAATGCACTAATATCAAATCTGCAGGCATCTCTAACTCTAAAGATACCTTTAAAAAATGACTCAAAATTCTAATGGGCCAACATAACGGGGACTGAGCTTCCCCGTTGTGCAAAATCTCTTCACCCTTTTCATGGGAAATTTTTTTAAATAAAGTAAGTTACTATGCTTGAACTTAAGGTCTCTTCTCCTTACATTAGCATAAGGATTTTGAAAACTTATGACTATTTTAGCCTTTCACAAATCAACTAAACTTTCTTCATTGCCTCAAAAACTAAATATGGTCCCATTACTTCATCCACGCCTACCTTAAACAAACCAAAAGGAGATATACATCTCCTCTTACAGAGAGCTTCAAACGGAGCCATCTAAATGCTACAATGATAATTATTAATGTAGGATAAATCAATCAAAGATAAGTGGTCATCCAATCTACCTTAAAAGTAAACAACACAAGTGCTCAACATGTCCTCTAAGGTCTGAAATGGTCCTCTTTGCCTGACCATCTTTCTGAGGACGAAAAGTTGTATTGAAATAAACTTCAGTACCAAGGACCTTCTAAAAAGCCTTTAAAAATGAGAGATAAGCTGGGTATCTCTATCTGAAATAATAGATAGAGGAACCCCATATAGCTTTACTAACTCCCTTACATAGAATCTTCCATAATCTTCAGTTGAATACGAAGTATGAGCTGGAATGAAATGTGTACGAGGAAATCCTATGACAACATCTATGTTCACCACCTCCCACTTCCAAGCGAGGATGCTAAACTCCTGAAAAGTACCACTAGGCCTTTGGTGCTCAGCTTAACGTGTTGACAATTTGAACACTTTGCCATAAACTCTACAATATATTTCTTCATACCATTCCATCGATAGATTCCCATAAATCTCGATATAACTTTGTGGCTAATGGGTGGACAAAGAATCTCGTTCCATGAATCTTAGATAATATATATTGCCTTAAACCATCAATACTTAGAACACACAATCTGCCCTAACAACAAACCACACCATCTCCCTCTTGGGAGAAAACCTTTACCTTCTGGTCCTTGACTGCCTACTTTTCTTTTATATTTGTAACCAACGATGATTCCAAACAATTCTAAACCCATATACTACCTTTGGCAAAATCAACCAACCAAACTCCTAATCCAAAAAACTGATTAACCTCACGAATTAACTCCTTCTTATCATCCTCAACATGAACAACACTAACTATGGACAATCCACTTAGGGAATCTGCCACTACATTAGCCTTGCCTAGATGATATATCACTCTAATATCATAATCATTCAAAGACTCAAGCCATCTTCTGTGATAATGATTGAGGTCTTTCTACGTGATCACATACTGTAGACTTTTGTGATCCATGAACACGTCAACTTGAACTCCATAAAGTTAATTACTACAAATCTTTATGGCTATGACTTATGTTGTCAGTTCAAGATCATGGATTGGATAATTTTATTCATGGGGTTAAGTTGTCTAGAGGAATAGGCTATGACCTTACCCTTCTACATTAATACAGAATAAGGACAAATTCCAGAAGAATCATAATACAACTCACTCGTGATAACTCATAATGAGTGATAACAATTTTTTACCTGAGTGTTAACCATGGTAGTCTTTCCAAGATCTCAAGTAAGGATTTCCACTACTTTTTGCCATCACCTCGGACTAAGATGAGGCTTGATGCACTGGAAATCAAACTTCATAGGCTATTTCTTGAGTGGTTTAAAAGATGAAAACTTAGGGTATTACACTACACCTCCAATAATATAAAATGGTCGATGACAAAATATAGTAACCCAACTAGGTTGGGGTCAAACCAACAACGAGTAGGATAATAACCTTTCTCAAACTTTTTGTAATCTCTAGGCAGCGCAAAAAAGTAATGGGGAAATTTATAATTATCAGTAAAATTAAAAAAAATTGATTGATTTTAGTTGTAAACAGTCTAAAATGATTACTAGGCTTATGTTCCCCCATATTATACCTCTGCATGGTTATTGTGCTAAATCCAATTATCTCACTGTTATACAGGTAGAATCTGAAAAGTTAGGGCTCACCAATAGCCTCTCAACACCTTTTGGTGAATCTCACATATCTTCTCTCAGTCTTAAAGCATCGGGTTACTAAACCTTATCTTGGATCCCAGTTTAACTATCTCTTCTTCTTCTTAGGTTATTACATGAGGTTTTATAGCCTTGAATCATTATTGTGATCTTTTCTTCCCAATATCGACCCTCTCTTGAGTTCATAGTGAATACAAGTGGGTTCCTAATGTTTGCAACCATTAAGAAATCAAGTAAAGCAAAGAAAACCACAATATATGAAATAATAATGAGTTATAAGGATTTCACACTTCCCCTACTTTGTTAATTTGCTAGAGTTTTCACAACCCTAGATGAGGGAATTAACTGCTAATAGTTGTAAAAAATCCATGGAATTCCTAATTAAAAACATAGAATCAATCTCACATTAATAGACAAAGAAAACCCAAAGTCTCAAGTTAATAAATCAACAAAAAACTATGAACATAAGAATCCCAAGATCAAAATCCAATCTCAGAACAAATTATATGTTTATGAATAGTTTGAGTTTGTAAAATAACTAAACTACATCAATAGAGTATTTATAAAATATATGAAAACCGTAGGAAACCTTTCCTTAGTAAAAGAGAAAAAATAAGTTGGTGGCCACCTACGGTGCCACTTACGGGCCATATTGGAAAGGCTTCAAAATTCTACAACATCTTTATGAAACTTCAACTTCTCAAACTTGTTCTGGCACCTACGGGTTGTAAGTGGTGCCTACATCATAGGCGCCTCATCATAGGTAGGGCCAAATCTTAAACACCTAAATCCTTGAAACTCATCTCTCTGACACTTTTTCTTGCACCTAAGCCTCGTAGGTAGTGCCCATAGTCTTTATATGTCCACGTAGGTGGTTCAAAACTTTATTTTTCACTTCATTTTTCTTTTTTAGCTCCCAAAACCTGGTTTACTATAAAACACAACACAAAACACATCATACCTAACAAAATGAACGAAGTAACTGCATATCGTCATACTTTTAAGCATGGAACATACTATGAAACCATAGAACATTAGGGAGGTCATAAAATTAACCTATATGCTTATAAAATTAGCCAAATATGATGAGCTCGATGAAAAGACAATAGAGGGTGATGAGACGTCACATAAGTAGTTAGACAAGATTATTTTGTATTGTTAAAATATTATCAAAGGATTGTTAAGTGTTTTCCCAGACTTTTTAAAACAAAACTATGTCATTTTAACAATCTTAAAGCTGAATATTAAGCCTAAGATACCCTAAATCCCTTTTTCTCTCAAATATTAGATGGACACTTAACAAAAATAGAGTAAACAAGCAACACCTTCTTCCATAGAGCATGAATTAGGGTTCCTCAATTTTCTAAAATCAATTTCAGGTTCTTAGTTTCAGGTATGGGGGTATTCAATAAGGCATTCCTTTAACCCTTAAGACTAAAACCTAGTTTTAAGTTACAATTTCTTGTTACAATATTATGAATTCATGACCTAGGGTTCACACCCAATTATGCAAAATTCATATGTTTTAATTCCCTTATGTTATTTTATTAATATGGTTAATTTTAATGTTATCATGTATGATTTTCATGCATCTAGTTCAATTATTTTAATGCATGAAGTACTAGGCAAGTCATATAGACTCTTCCTCTATCAGAATGAATTATGTATGATTTGATAGATTTCGGTCTTTATTTGTTTGAAATGCCATATTTTCCCATGAAATTTAGTATCTTTGCATACTATGAATCATGACCCCTTAGTGCATTTAATAAGTCATGATTATGAACTTGTCTTAAGAAATTTCACATTATATTCAGATTATTGAATTATCAAGAATACTTGCATTCTTAAGGTGGTCTATGAACAACCGATAACTTAGGATATCATGTATTCTTCTGGTGTATGTGATTTACAATGCTTTCAAATAAAGAACTCATAGTCTCAAAATAAAAATGTTGTAATGCTCCGAGTCTGTACCTCGGATGCTACATGGTGCTCATAATCCTGAAGGACCACAAGCTAACCCATGACTGGTACCTTTTGTAATAACTGAATAATAACTCTATCATATATGGAAATTAGGCGGAAAACATGCCATAAGGTTCAATTCTGTAATAAAACTGTACACGGTATAACAATACCAAAACTGAAATATCTATTTGAAAATACTCTAGTCTGAAAAGCCTCTAAACTGTCTGAACTATGGACTTGATGGAACAAGTCCCTGATGATAGGCGAAATTACGCGCCTATATCAATATATTTTGCCCATATTTTAGCCTAGTTTCGAGAACTAATTATCTATTTCGTACACTTTTAGTCCTTTTTCCTGTAAATGAGCTAACAAATGTGATTAGGAAAGTTTCAGGTATAAATGATGCAAAATACAGCAATTTATGGCTTACTTGACGCAAAAGAAAGCTCACAAACGAGATGGAAAGGAGCTGGACGCATAAAGGACTAAATCTGCTGCATGGAAAATCTGTCCCGGGCTAAAACAGCATTTCTGAAGACTTTGGGACTTACAGACACAAAGCTGGATTTTTGCCATAATACATTAACCTAGTGCAATTAGGTTATGTGTTTCATCATTCTATTTGGATTATAATTTTGTAACCTTACCCTAGTACAATTGGGTCAAGGATTTCATTAGTATATTAGGATTTGGTTATTTATTTTATTAGTTTAGTAGGAGTAGGATAGGAGTATTATAAATACCCTATCATGTTAGAGATTTTAGAGAGGGGGGAGACATTCTGACAATTCATTCATCTCCTTACAATTAAGACATCTTCCTACAGCCCATTCTCAATTCTTCATTCTTCTACTCTTAAATTCCACAACAAGAGAATCGTTACTTGCTACGGAATCACTAAAACCACACGCCAAACACCTACTATTCACGCCATCCACCATGCAAAGCGTGATATCCTTCGCATTCATGGGTAACTAAATCTCTTAGTTGGGGTTATGGAAGCCGAATGAGTTACTATCTATAGCTATGAGTTTGTGAGTTCAAGACAAGTATATTGCTTATATCATTATTCTCTTCATCTTAAATCTACATTCTTTGCGGTTCAAACACAAGAACACGCCATTCTAACATCTAACCTGTTCGAGAGAAAGGTTATTTGTCTAGAAAAGAAGACGCATAGACCAACGCCAGTCTAACATCTGACTTGTTCGAGAGAAAAGTTATTTGTCTGGAAAAGAGATAATGTCAAGGTAGTAGGACACCCTTTCCTATTAAAAAGCTAGTGCCGTACCTGGACTAACTTCTTGGAGAATTCGTACCGTTAGTCACGCTTTAAGCTCGAGAGAGTTAAAGTGAAATAGTCCTTGTTTAGGTCGAGAGACGCTTGGATTTACCATCGACTACAATTCTCTATAAGCAATTACATGTCAAGACTCTACACACTCATAGCCAATAGAGACGTATACCTCAGAAGGTGGACATAACCCCAACGCCTCAATTCTCATTGTTTACAACACACGTGACAATCTCTCTTTATTTTGCTATTTTCAGTTCTTACATTCTTGTTTTGGTTACATACTACAATCCCCCCTTTCCTACGAGACTTGCACTAAAAGTCTAGTAATTTCTCTTGCTTGTTGGCCAAGCTATTCTCTGTGGGATCGATACCCAACCCAGGTTGGGTTCTATATTTGCTAACGACCGCTTTACACTCCCACGAGAGCTGTAGATTGAGCGTTATCAGTCCCCAACTAACTCCGACTACTAAAATAAACCATTAAACTGAAATACAGGAGAAAATAAGTACGTCATCGAACTATGAGGAGTCACTACTAACTCTATCTACTGAAACTTTGAACTGCTAAGGGTGATCGGGAGCTCGTGCATCTGAACCTATAATATAAGACATCATATCTCAAGAGAAAAGTGTGTGTCAGTACTTTGAATGTACTGGTATGAAAAGTGAGGTAGGCTAAAATACATAGGTTCATATTCAAGAACAATACTGATTTAATGACACGAGTATAACTGAATGGTAGTACATGCATGAACACATAGACTGTAAATAAAATTGTGATAACGCTGAATACTGTGTTTAAATGTTGATTTACTGATATCTGAGCATACTAATACTAAATTAATGACAACAGAATGACTGTACCTAAAAGTCATAGTTCTATTGAACTATACTGAGTTCCGTACTAAACTGAGTAACTGTGTTTGATAGTCGTGAGTCAGTAAAACTAAATTGAGTTCTATACTAAGACTGAATGTGAAGCTGAGATTGTGGGAGGTAATATCTAATCGACATGCCCCTTTCTATATATATATATTAGGGTCCAACCTGTAACCCCAATTGGAAGGGTGTCAATACCATGCCACAGGTAAAGACAAGCTGTGAGTTAATCCTCTCTGAAAGGAAGCTCTTTCGTCAAACCTTGTTGGCAGAAATACTTGAATGAGATGTATCAACCCTCATAATACCTGGAAGGAAGATATCTCAACCTTTGCTGTCTACGTAGTTCTGTAATGCAGGAATTGCTACTAAGGGTCAAACCCTCTACTGGGAGGAATGATCCCATCTGTGGGTTAACTCGGTGCTGATTTCTACTTCCATCTGAATAAATACTTAACTGTTCCTTGTTCATACTAGGCTTGACTAAACTGTTACTGATTATACTATCTAATTGAACTAAACTGAGTTCACTAAG
This sequence comes from Capsicum annuum, assembly GCF_002878395.1. NCBI lineage: Eukaryota > Viridiplantae > Streptophyta > Magnoliopsida > Solanales > Solanaceae > Capsicum > Capsicum annuum. Next base: position 165,517 of record NW_025832006.1, on the reverse strand, counting down.
TTCTGTTTACTAATGGAATACTACTGAATTTTATTAACTAACTGAATTTATTGAGGTTTGAATTGAATACTGAATTGGACTGGACTGATGCTGAGTTTACTGTGTTTTTCTGAGTCCTGTAACTGACTGAGAGTACAACTGATCATGACATGACTGAGATTATTCTGTAACTGACACTGGCTCTAGGTAAACAACTAAATTTTTGGGTGTTAAATACCTTCAGGATGCGATATCATAAAAATAAATCATCACATGATCCTGCATAACATAAAAATACACACTTGTTTATAATGTATCTTTAGAGACATTTTATCAAACACTTGCATGGTATAACTTGCACGTAAGCTAGCATGACATGATTTCTTTCCCTTATTAGTTCCCTCGAATAATTTATCAAGCATTTGGTGAACATAATACATAATAGGTGAGCATTATGATTTGCTCCCAATTTCATAATTTCAAGAGGTTTAACATGGGTTCGTATGAATCTACTCATATAATAATCAATTCCACATGAAACGTGTAATAAATCATGAGATAAGAATCTAATTCAATTAATAATCATGAATACACTTTAATTCCAATCATGGAAATCATAAATTCCAACTACTTGAAGTTTAAAAGAGTTTATTGGACTCCAAGGGTGGAAAGAACCCTTGGATGAACACTTGACATACCTTAGTGCCTGAATTTTAAAAGATTGGTGGTGGTTTTTGAATTCTTGATTTGAAATTGACCCCCTTAGGGTTTCTGTTCTTGAGAAATTTGACAATAATGAATGAATTTAGCCTCTAAAAGGGCTTAATCTTATGTTTTGGGGGCTAATAAATGTGGGTAAAAGACCCTATTACCCTGAGGACACAACTTTTTGATGACTGGAAATTGAACTGTTAACGCATAGACTAATGCTTTGCATCATTGGCATCGATGTGATAGCTAACGCGCCGTTTCGAGTTAATGTTAGTTCACTAAAAATTGCCACATGAAGCCAAGGAAAATATTGATCGATCCGATGGCCGACGCTCTTCACTGAGATAGCATCGATGTACTATTTTCGATTCCTAAACATGGTTAAATTGAGGTCCAAAAAATACGAAACTCATCTGGGAACACCCGCTGACATTTTTGATCACGAATCAACCTAAAGATTGATATTTTAAGGTCATAGAGGTCGTGAAATAGAGTTGCCAACTTACGAAGGTCAAAATAATACTAAGTCTTAATACTTAGCTAGAATTGTCTAAGTTTGGGAACCCCTCTTAGCAAGCTTAAAATACTAAGTTAAGCTTAAGATTTTGTGGGGTCTTACAATACCCCCGCCTTGGGAACATTCGTCCTCGAAAGAGACTGATTAAACTGAGAATACTGATAGACTGAATTTAGACACTTGACATACACAACTGAAGCATGATTTCATGACTGATATTTCTGATATACTAAATTATCATACTGAATATGCATATCTGATGCATGAGTACATAGCTAAACATGATTCATGAATGCATGATTGGGATAACTGATAAGCCGAGTTTATATACTGAACATGCATATATGATGCATGGGTACATGACTAAACTAATTTATGAATACATGACTGAGTATGTAATAATAATTAATGCCAAGTTGGTAGCTATATATGAATATGAGACTGAGTTAATTCAAAGGAAACTTGTTACCTTGAGCTGAGTCAAAATTTATGGAGAAGAGGTGAGGATACTTGGTCTGCATATCTATTTCTGCTTCCTAAGTAGCTCCCTTAATGGAATGATTCCGCCAAAGTACTTTGACTAGAGGGACTTTTTTTGTTCCTTAGTCTACGAATATGAAGATCAATGATTTCAACTGGGATCTCTAAGTAAGAGAGGCTGTTCTTAATATCTATGCCCTCTATAGGGACTACGATCTCTGGGTCACCTATACATTTCTTTATCAAGGAGACATGAAACACTAGGTGCACTAAAGTTAAGTTTGAAGGTAACTCAATCTCGTAAGCTATCTTTTCAAAATGTCTGAGAATTAGTAAGGACCGACATATCGGGGACTGAGTTTTCCCTTCTTGCCAAACCTCTTTACTCCTTTCAAAGGAGAGATTTTGAAATATACATAATTAGCAATTTTAAACTCGAGATCCTTTCTGTGCATATCTAGATACTATTTATGTCAGCTCTGAGCTATCTTAAGCCTTTCCCTGATCAACTGGACCTTCTCTAAGGTATCCAATACCAAGTCAGGCCCTACCACTACAGCCTCACCCACTTCAAACAAACCAATGGGAGATATATACCTCCTACTATAAAGCACCTCAAACAGAGCCATCTGAATGCTGGAATGATAGCTATTATTATATGCAAATTCAATTAAAGAAAAACGGTCATCCCAACTACCGTTAAAGTCTATCGCATATGCTCACAACATATTTTCTAAAGTCTGAATGGTCCTTTCTACTTGACCATCTATCTGATGTTGAAAGGTTGTACTGAGGTGAACTTGGGTACCAAGATCCTTTTAGAATTCCTTCCAGAAATAAGAGGTGAACTGGGTACCTCTATTTGAGATAATGGACAAAGGAACACCATGCAATCTGACCAACTACCTGATATAGAATTTGGCATAATCCTTGGTTGAGTAAGAGGTATGGACTAGTAGGAAATAAGCTAATTTGGTCATCCTATCTATAATGACCCAAACTGAATCATGCTAGAAATGAGTACGAGGTAAAATCATCATAAAGTCCATATTCACTTCTTCCCATTTCTAGGTAAGAATACTGAATTCCTGTATGGACCCACTAGGCTTCTGTTGCTCAATCTTAACCCGGTAAAATGTTGAGCACTTATCCACAAACTCTGTAATATCTCTCTTTATCCCACTACACCAATAGATCTCCCATAAATCATGATACATATTAGTGTCCCCTGGATGAATAGAGTAGCGCACACCGTACGCTTCAACAAGAATTCGCTGCCTGAAGTCATCTACACCTGGAACACATAGCCGACCCTAATAGTGCAACACACCATCTCCCCCTTGGGAGAAGACCTCTACTTTCTGATCTCTGACTAATTTCTTCAACTGGACTAGACTGGGATCCCTATGCTGCTTTTCCTCAACTTTGAAAACTAAGGATGATTCTGAACTACTCTGTTCCCATACACTACCTTCTAGTGAATCTACTAAGTGAACATATAGTCGGGCAAGATGATGAACTTCCTAAACTACCTTCTACTCAGAGCATCAACCACAACATTGGCTTTATTCGGATGATACATGATGCTCATGTCGTAGTTTTTCAACAAATCCAACAACCTTCTTTGATGAAGGTTTATATCTTTTTGAGAGAACACATATTAAAGGCTTTTATGGTCAGTGAACACATCAACGTACACCCCATACAAATAGTACCTCCAAATCTTTAAGGAAAATACTACTGCTGCCAACTCAAGATCATGAGTAAGATAGTTCTTTTCATGGGGCTAAAGCTGTCTAGAGGCGTAGGTTATGGCCTTACCTATCTGTATCAAAACACACCCCAAACTGACTTTAAAGTCATCAAAATATACCACAAACCCATCTGAACCATCTGGTAGGGTCAAAACTAGAGCTATAGTAAGTTAAGTTTTCAATTTTTGAAAACTCTTAAGTCTTCAACTTTTGAAAACTCTTTTCACAAGAATCTGACCACTAGAATTTGAATTTTTTTGAGTCAATATGGACATAGAGGATGCAATAGATAAAAATCCCTCAACAAACAAACAGTAATAGCTAGCCAAGCCTAAGAAACTCCTGATATCTGATGGAGATATAGGACTAGGACAGTTTCTTACTACTTCAGTCTTTTAGGGATCAACTCTAATTCTATCACCGAAAATGATATGGCCAAGAAAAGCTACTAACCTTAGAAAAAATTTGAACTTACTGAATTTAGTGAATAGCTAATGGGTTTTGAGATTCTGTAACACTATTTTGAGATTGTCTGTATGATCACTGCTCACTGCGGGAGTAGACAAGAATGTCATATATGAAGACTATGATAAACATGTCCAATTAATACTTAACACATTATTCATCAAGTCTATGAAAGATTTTGAGGTATTGGTAAGGCCAAAGGATATGACTAAGAATTCGAAGTGACCATACCGAATTCTGAAGGCTATTTTTGAGATGTCAAATTCTCTACTCTGAGATGATAATAGCCCAATCTAAGGTCTATCTTTGAGAAGTAACTGGCACCTTGAAATTGATTAAACAAGTCATCAGTTATGGGAAGTGGGTACTTGTTCTGGACCATGACTTTGTTTAGCCGACGGTAGTCAATACACATTCTGAAAGAACTATCTTTCTTATGCACAAATAAAACTGGTGCATCCCATAGGGACATACTGGGTCTGTTAAATCCCATATCTAGGAGATTCTTTAACTATTCTTTTAAATATCTGAGTTCTTCAGGAGCCATTCTATATGGCAGAATAGATACGGGCTGTGTATCTGGAAGAAGGTCTGTTCCAAATTCAATTTCTCTTTCAAGGAACTCCGGGTAGATCTTCGGGAAACATATTTGGGAATTTACATGCTACTGGCACTGATTCAAGAGTAGGGGTTTCTGAACTAGAGTGTTGAACTTGAATGAGATGGTAAAAACATCCCAATAATATCATATTTCTCGCCCGAAGGTAAGAAGCAAGCTGATCTCTAAGTGCTGAAGTACTAACCCTCCACTTTAGGTCTGGTTCATTCAAAAACTAAAAGTGGACAATTTTATTTCTATAGTCGACTGAGGCATAATAGGGATAAAGCCAATCCTTGTCGAGAATGACATAGAAATCGCTCATCTGTAATTCAACTAAGTATATTGAAATAACTTTCTGAGATATCATAACCGGCAGTTCTTGTATACCACCTAGCTATGATGGATTTGCCCATTAGGGTAGAGATTGAATAAGGCTCTATTAGAATTTTGGGACTGATTCCTAAATCAACTGCTATATAGGGAGTAACAAAGGACAAAGAAGCTCCTTGATCTAGAAAATCATAAACATGTAAATGGAAAACTTTTAACATTCTAGAGAACACATCAGGAGAACTCTACTAATCCTGTCAGGACTGAAGTGCATAGAGTCTATTTGGGCGTTGCCCACTGATGGCACTAGAAGCGATACCGTATGGATTTTGGCGACCAAACTGAGCTGGGGGATAGTTATGCTAACTCTAAGAACCCATCTGAGGACACTCTTTGACCCTGTGGCCTGGCATTCCATATCAAAAACACACAGCCCACTCTGCAAATACCCTGGTGGTTTCTGCCATATTTTTGACAAAGGGGATTGTTCGGGCACTGTTGACACTACCCTAGGGTTTAGGGCCTGATGCTCTATCCCTATTGTCATTTCTAAATTTTGGCATAGGAGCATTGGCTGGGGAAGGGGATGGAACTGAGGATTTTGTGTGGAATTGAGAACGACTCCCACTCTCTGACTTAGGTTGAGTGAAGTTGAAACTACCTGTTCTTTCTCTCTTGTTCTCCCTCTCCTTCTCCCTATTCTTATCCTTTTCTATCTTCTGAGCATGGACCATGAGCCTAGATATGTATATCTCCTTAATTAACATTACGGTCCTACACTCTTTAACCATATAATTAGACACGCCAAACACATACTTACTTATCTTAGATCTGCTATCTGCTTCCACATGAGGAGCGTATTTGGATAATTGAATAAAATTAAGAGAATACTCTTGTTCTGTCATATTACCTTACTTCAAATTTATAAACTTTAAAACCTTTGTTTCTCTCAACTCTAGCGGAAAGAACCTATCTAGAAAAGTAACAGCAAACTCTTTCCATTCTATGGGCCCTGCATCTACGGCCCTTTCTGATTTTCACTATTTAAACCATAAGTGTACCATATCATGCGATGGATATGTGGCCAACTCAGCTTTATCAATAGGAATAACTCCCATAATATCTGTAACTTTCTTCACCTGATCAAGAAACTCCTGAGGGTCCTCATATAACTTACACCAAGTAAAAGATAGAGGGTTCATTTGGGTAAAATCCTAAATCCTGGTAGTAGTAGTATTGGCCAATGGGTTTGCCAGAACAATAGCTGGATGTTCATTCTGGGCTGCCACAGAATGAGCTAGGGTGAAGAAATCTACTTTAAACTCAGCGTGAGAGAGATGCTTATCTAAAGGATCTGGTTGGATGAGCTGGGGATCTGGCTGGTCTTCCGTTCCTCTTTTCTTAGTCCTCTTTGAAGGCATATTCTGTAAATGGAAGAGAAACTTGGATTAGACAGAGAGTTTAACTGGAGATCATGCTCATTTGCATGACATGAATACTGAAAGAAGGAAAACATTTTCTAAAAAGTCTCGTAGCCTCCTGTCCATAAGTGTGGCGTGCTACAGACCTATGCAAAATACTTTACTATATGCAACTTTCAGACCTCCTAGGACTCTATTGAACCTTAGGATATGATACAAAGTTTATAACGCCATGATTTTGTACCCCGGATACTACACTGTGCTCATAATCCTGAAGAACCACAAGCTAACCTATGATTGATACCTGTTGCAATAACTGAATAATAACTCTTTAATATGCAGAAATCAGGCAGGAAACATTCCATAAGGTTTAATATTGTAATAAAACTGTATACAATATAATAATACCAAAACTGAAACATCTGTCTGAAAATACTCTAGTGTGAAAAGCCTCTAAACTGTCGAAAATATGGAGTTGAATGGACAAGTACCGAATTAACTCCGGCTACTGAAATAAACTGATAAACTAAAATACTGGAGAAAATAAGAATGTCCTTAAACTATGAGGACTTACCACTAGCTCTGTCTACTGAAGGACTGAACTGCTAAGGGTGCTCAGGAGCTCGTGCATCTGAACCTATAATAAAAGACATTATAGCGCAAGAGAAAAGTATACGTCAGTACCTTAAATGTACTGATATGAAAAGTGAGGTAGGCTAAAATGCATAGGTTCATATTCATGGATAATACTGACTAAATGACATGAGCATAACTAAATGCGAGTACATAGATGAACACATATACTGTAACTAAGATCGTGATAACACTGAATACTGTGTCTAAATTCTGATTTACTGATCTCTAAGCATACTGATACTACATTACTAATAATAGAATGATTGTATCTGACAATCCTAGTTTTGTGGAACAATACTAAGTTCCGTACTGAACTGAGGAACTATGTCTGACAGTCCTGAGTTTGTTGAACTGAACTGAGTTTTATACTGAGACTAAATCTAAAACTGAGACTGTGGGAGGTAATCATCTAACCGATATGCCCCTTTTTATATAATTTGGGGTTTAACCTGTAACCCTAATTGGAATGGTGTCAATACCGTACCACGAGTAAAGACATGCTGTGAGTTAACTCTCTTTGACAGAAAGCTCTTTCGTCAACCCTTGCTGGCAGAAAAACTCGAATGAGATGTATCAACCCTCATAATATCTGGTAGGAAGATATCTCAACCTATGTTGGCTATGTAGTTATGTACTGCAGGAATTGCTACTAAGGGTCAAATTGCTACTGATGGAATACTGCTGAATTCTATTAGCTAACTAAATTTACTAAGGTCTGAACTGAATACTGAACTGAAATGGACTGATACTGAGTCTACTGAGTTTTTTCTGAGTCCTATAATTGAATGAAAGTACTACTGATCATGACATGACTGAGATTATTCTATAACTGACACTGGCTCTAGGTAAATAGCTAAATTGTTTGGTATTAAATGCCCCCAAGACTCGATAGTATGAAAATAAAGTATCATATGATCTTGCATAGCATAAAAATGCATACTTGCTTATAATGTATCTATAGATACATTTTATCAAACACTTGCCTAGTATAACTTACACATAATCTAGCATGACATGATTTCTATCCCCTTACTAGTTCATATGCACAATTCATCAAGCACTTGGTGAGCATAATATATGCACATAATAGGTGAGCATCATGATTAACTTCGAATTTCACAATTTTAAGAGGTTTAACATGGATTCATACGAATCTACACATATAATAATCAATTCCACATAAAATATGTAATAAATCATGAAATAGGAATTTAAGTCAGTTAATAATCATGAATTCACTTCAATTCCAATCATGGAAATCATAAATTTCAACTACTTGAAGTTTAAATGAGTTTCTTGGAATCCAAGGGTCGATGGAACCCTTGGATGAACACTTGACATACCTTAGTGCCTGAATTATGAAAGATTAGTAGTGGTTTCTTGAGTTCTTGATTTGAAATTCACCCCTCTAGGGTTTCTGTTCTTGAGTAATTTGATAGTAATGAATGAATTTAGCCTTTAAATAGGCTTAATCTTGTGTTTTATGGTCTGATAAATATGGGAAAAAGACCCTATTACCCCTGAGGATGTGGCTTTTAAATAACTAAAAACTGAACTATTGATGCGCAGACTGATGTGCCACGTTGTTGGCATCGATGCGATATCCAACACGCCACGTCGAGTCCACGTCATTTCACTAGAAATTGCTAGTGAGATCCAAGAAAAATATTGATCGATGCAATGGCCGATGCGCCGCATCGAGATCACATGGATGCATAATTTTGGATTCCCAAACGTGGTTCAAACGAGGTCCAAAAAATACAAAAATCATCCCAAAACCCCTACTGACATTTCTGATCATGAATCAATCTAAAGATTGGCATTTTAAGGTCATAAAGGTCATCAAGTAGAGTTGCCAACTTACAAAGGCAAAAATAATACTAAGTCTAAATACTTAGCTAGAATTTTCTAAGTCTGGGACCCCCACTTAGCAAGTTTAAAAGACTGAGTTAAGCTTAGGATTTTGCAGGGTCTTACAAGTATTATTGAGCATTTTAGTATACAATAATTTTTAAAGATTGTAATTACATATTACTTACTCCTGTTCAGTGATTTCCATTATTTTTCAAATGCGTTAAATTAAACTAGTTTATGTATTTTAGTAAAATTTCAATATGATTATTAGCACACATATATGCTTATTATTGTAGTACTTAGAATTAAGAGGACATACGTACATATAACCAAAGTGCCAAACTACGTGCTATCGTAGGTTTAAAGGGTCCTCTCTAGTTGAGAGTGTCTTCCTTGTCCGAATGGGATCATGAGTAAATTCTTGCCATTCCTAGTTCTCAGATTTATGGAAAGCTATGTAACAACCTTCCAACTTGGATTACAGGTTGGATTTTGTGTTCCTCACATAGTCTATGTCGATTACAGTAACTCATACATTTTCATACTCAGTGTACGTATATGACGCCCAGTTCAGACTTATATTTTTTTAATCTATGACTTTTAAAATTATCATAGTGTTTTAGTGGATGTGTATTTAATACATGATCATTGTACTCTATTTCAACTATTTGGATTCAATATGATTTTAGAGCATGTTCAAAATTAGTTATAAATCATATAAAGTATTTTTATCTCTATGGTTTTCTAATCTCAAAAAAGTTTTAGCTCATGCATATCACTATGTCCAGTAGTTTTCAATAAATACATGTTTTAAATGCACTTTTCAGTAAATGGTTTATGACCTCCTTTTTAAAGCAGGTTTTAGAGTTTTCATGACTAGTGTAGATCTCACATACTTCGCACATTAAAAAACACTAGTCTTATTTCTCTTTTGCCTTTAATTTTTACGTCATGTAGATTCAGGTTCTTATCATCAAGATGTATTTATTTGGGAATACAAGAAATCTTGTCAGTTATAATTCCAGTATTTTTGTTCTATTCATTTGTATTGATTAAGGATAGTTGGAGGTCATATCTCGACTACCCATAGTAGAGGTTTCATAGATAATTAGTCAGAGTTGTTGTAAGCAGTAATTCTTTCTTTCTGAATTATAAATGTTATAACTAAATTGTAATGACTCTCCATGTCATTTCCTTGATTTGAATGAATTTTCGGCATTTTAATCTTTCCCATGTGGCCTACAAGACATTTATGACTTGCCAAAACTATAGGTTTAGTTATCGAATAGTTTGTTTGGATCTTAGGCTTTTTTCTCATTTTGAAGGTTTTGCTATTAATGATTTTGTATCAGACAAAAACTCCTAATACATGATGTCAAATGAGTATTCCAACAGTGCCATCTACTCTAGAACATTGATTTTAGTCTAAGGAGACCGTTGGTTCAGGTCTAAAGGCTTCCAAACTCATTTTGGGCTATTGAATAAATTATCTAAAAAATGAAACTATAGGTGTGGGCCTCACATTTAGTCAAACAATATCAAATGACAATTTTAATGGTTTCATTGAGTCTAAAATGTTGAATTTGGTATGGTAGCATATTTTGTTTGTGCATATAGGGTTTCAAACACCCAGCTGAAGCCTATATTAGACTTAGCAAAATCTGTTGTATCAGGTCACTAGTATAACCGCTTAAGTGATATTATTATTGCCTATGCAATTATCACGTATGCAACAAAGTGTCGCTAAGGCAACACTGTCCATTTGGCCAGTGATCGCATACGTGATAATTAGTCTGCTTTAGCAGATATTTCATAAGAGATATTGGGTTTGTGTAAGCAATACCTGTCCCTGCTGTCAGATTGCATAAGCGACAGTGTTGTCACATAAGAGACACCTAGTAGCTCTAATTACCTTCTTCCCCACCCAATTTCCTATCAATTCTTCTACTATATTTACACAAAATATAGAGCTAAAAAAAGGAATAATTAGTAAATCATCCAAGTATGTTGAGGTAATCTAGCCTAACTCCTTTTTGTTATTTCTCATTAGTTTCCCTTCAATTTTTATCCTAATTCATAGTAAAATTTTTAGAAATTAGGGCTTTAATTCCTAAACTTTGAGGGCTTATTTGAGACCTGATTTTGGGATTCATTTGTGCTCAAATTTTGAGCATAACTTCCTTGTACTTTAAGGGACCTCGTGACTGGTTTAATTTTAGATTTTTTTATAGGTCCCACGAGACTGTTATTGACTCGACCTTTAATATAGCATTATAGGCCTTGTTTTACTTCTAAGGGCATGTAGATTATGATTTTTATAGTATGGAGGAATTTTAGGATCATGGTGTGGAGATAGATGAGTTGTGGATGATTCAACGATTGTGGTTTGGATTTAATATAGGCTTTTGTCTACTCTTCATCTTAAGATGGTGTTTGATATATGTTGCATGTTAGATAGGGCTGTTCGGTGTGATTGTGGGTAGGACACTGTTACTTAGTCTTACTTGTTAGTAGGGGGATAAAAGGGTATTTGACCCTTAAGCTAGAATACTTATTATACTTCTATAATCTTATTACATTGTTTATAGATAAAGCTAATTTGTAGCATGATTGTTTATAGAAAAAGCTAATTTGTAGCATGATTGTTTATATAAAAAGCTAATTTGTAGCATGATTATTAGATATTCATTTCTTTACAGCTTCTTTTTTATAGATAATTATCTCATGTATAGACATATGGAGTAGAGACCCTGATTATAATAGCACTAGTTCCTACTATGGTTAAGAGGCCTAGAGATGCTAGTGTGATTACTTAGCTTGTACACTTGAGTTAACCTTGTTTATAAACACATGTGTGTATATATATATATATATATATATATATATAGCTATGTTTTGCCAAATATTCATTCTTTTCCTCATTTATTCATGTTGTATATTTATTCCTTGGCCTTGTATATTATTACATATCCTCCTTTTGCTCGTTACTTCATATATTGGACAGTTACATACTTTATAGTGTTGAGGTTCCAGAGTATGGATAGAAGGGGATAATTTATCTTTAATTTTCAATAGCCTTTTTATGTTAGTTTTTTCAATATTAATAAGATTGTTTACCTTATTATCTCATTAGATTTATTATGTAGGTTGTCTGATATTTGGGTGTAGCTTACATTCCTGCTTGCATGCTATTTATATTTGTATTATCTTTGGAGTTCAGTTGGAATTTGCGTACTAATGGTTCGAAGACATATAGTGAACTCCAAGAGTTTGGAATATTACTATTCTCCCTCCTATGTACTATACTAATCTCTATGTTATATTTAGAGAGGGGTTGTATAAGTATATCATTTAGTACTTCATTTTGTACCCCATTTATATTATATTCTCTTGTACTTATTCCACCAGGTTTTGGGACTATCTTATATTTTTTTAGCTTTTTTATTTAATTGGTCTTGCATTCTTCCTCTATATCACTTGGTAGTCCTTTACTAATTGTTCTGGACTATGGGTTGACTTACATACTGGTTGGTTATTGTCGATGCTATCATGGCATGAGAAATCGGGTCGTGACATAACTTTTATCATTAATTATTAAAACAACTTACCTCATGATTATGCTTCTGCTTAGTAAGATTAGCTCTTATACATGCTTTAATTAGTTTCTTATGCTTTATGCCAGTACCATGGGTTAGCTTGAGATAAATTGTGGTTCTAAGAACAATGTTAAGACTAGGGGGTAATCTCAGGTGGTGTCAATTACCTTATTCCTCTTTCTTGAAGACCATATATGTAATGAATTCAATTTATGAGTTTCCATTTTATGTGTTTTGACCATTTTTATCTTCATTGTAGTTTCTATATGTTCATTTTGGGCTTTGTTCATGGTTGGCATGGTTCCTAAAATGATCGAGAATAATTTATGCGAGTTTGTAGTTTTAGAGGCTTCACAAGCCATATAGTTTACTCCAGTCAACAATTGTTGTTATGATTGTCCGATGGGAATTCAGACTGTGCTAGAAGATCTAAAAATTCAAATTAGGATTAGTAGAAGAGTTGGTTTGGATTTGAGGCTTTTATAACTCATTTTGACCCTTATTATTAAAAATAGTAAAATGAGGTTCCAAGGTTAATTCTGTGTAAACAATCTTTTTTCTAAAATACAACATCTCCATTGAGTCTTGGACATCAAATTTAGCCTAGTAGGATATACAATTTACTTTTTTTTAGTGTTCCCAATGGATCCTGAGGGTTTGTTAACAGAGTTTTAAAACATGAAAAAACGGCTAGTGCAATATTGATATTAGGTGCACGATTGATATTAAGTGCATAGATCCTTAGTCACGAACATGTACCCCTGATGCAAATTAAGAGAAGTAAATCACCCATCATCACGATTGCAAGGTAGTGGCCGCGATCCTAAAGGGAAATGGAGTCCGTCTTCACGAAGAAAATGAGGTTGTCAAGAATGCAAAGGTTTGATTCATCAGACTTCACGAACACCAAACCTTGGTCGTGCTCAAAGGTTGATTTAATGGATCTATAAAAAATAACTTTTGTGAATAGGAAGGGTTAACCGTGATCTGAGGTACTTATTCACTAAATAGTATAAAATTTTTTATCACCTTTCCTCCCTTTCTGAACCATTGATCTTCAGATATAGGCGATTCTTAAGGATTTCTTCACCATTTGAGCTTGATTAATTCTGAGCCCATTTGCAAGGGGAAGGCTCTGTACTGAAACCCTTTAAGCATGAATTTTGTCTTTTTGGTATAGGTTGTGTCTTAACATATTTCCTTTTGACCTTGGTATTTAATATATATGTTAAGTATGCTATAGGGTTTATATGTTGAGACTATCTTTTCTTTTGTTTGCCCGTATGGGGGCATATATTCTGTTGTGGTGGTTTATGATATTTGATATTGTGTTTTGCCCATGTGAGTACTTTATTTGACATCATTGGCGTTATCTGTACATTTATATGCCATAAATTCACATATAATGGTCATGCAAGGTCTTGATTTTCAAATATAGACTTTATTTGAGTATTAGTTTCCTTTATAATGATATAATACCCAAGACAGAAGTTGATATGATTTTAATGATGTCTTACATGCATCATTATTCTTGGGGTTGATATGATATTAATTATGTTTTACATGCATAGTTATTCGTAATGTACATAATTGTTGTTGATGATAATGAATTGATATATTCAGTTGATTTCTAGGCTCACTTTTTCAACCCATACGTCTATATTCACAAACACTGATACCATTGAGAAATATTATTCTTTAAAGAAAATAAGACACTTTTATGAATTAAACCTCTCTATGAACATGAGCCAGAGAAGAAAGTTGAGATTGAGACTGGTATATACAAGATTTAGTATATTGGTTGTGAACCACCCATGCGTCCTACCTAGTAGCTGCAAGTTCAATGGAAGTATATAGAAAGTCATGTGATGGCTTTCATCATTGATCCAATCTATATTGCATTACATTTCATTTGCATACGTATCACGCTAGTTACCCTACTATATCATGTAATCATTAACTGATGTTTGTATCTCTATATGAACACCTCCACTTTACCAAGCTTCCAATGATTATCAACTTCTATCTCGATCCATATGCCAATATATTTTCCTGAATCAAATGATATAGGATTGAGATATCATTGCCCTTGATCAATTTCATCGACCTTCTCCATCTCAAATTCAAGTTTTTTGAGTGAACAAATGCTGCAAACAATGGTCTATGAACACCTAGCATTTCACTCTATAGATGTAAAATCTCCAAAGTTTCATAACATATACCACGAGCGTCACTCTAAGTTTTGAGTGGGATAGTTCTTCTCATAAGCCTTCTGTTGTTCAAAGAATAAGCGATCATACTTTGGCCCTACGTCAAAATAGTACCAAAATGAAACTTTGATTAATCACAATATAAAATAAAATCCTTTCCTCCCACATGAAAAGTAAGAATGGGAGCTGAATTTTACAAAGTTTTGAGCTTTTAGAAGATCTCCTTGCTCTTTTCATACCGCATGAACAAAACCTCTTTTTGAGTCGAGCAGGTCATCCTTGAAGTCATAGAAACAAACACATTAAAAGCAATGATAGTAGCTGACCAACCCTATAAAACTACTAACCACGGTAACTTTTGTTGGTCTAGCCCAATTCATAATATCTTCAATTTTCAGTGGATCTACCATTACTTCCTCCATAGATACCAATCGTCCGGAGAAGGATACTTAAGACAACCATAATTCAATCTTTAAGTTCTTGACATATAGTTGTTTTTCCTCAAACAACACCAAATATTATCTTCAAGTGTTTTTCATGTTCCTCTTCATTATTGGTGTAAAATAGAATGTCATAAATTTAACCAATAAAAGAGGAATCCAAAAGGCTTAAAAAACCTAGTCATTAGACTCTTAAAAATAGCTGGGGCATTGGTCAAACTGGAAGACATAACAAAAAACTTGTAGTATCCACAATGATATTGTAGAGAAGTATTTGGGATGTTCGTTGTGCTAATCTTGATTTGATGGTCCCTTGATCTCAAATCAATTTTGGAGAACACCGATGCGTCCTACAATTTGTCGAACAAATCATCTATCTAAGGAAAAGGAAGTTTGTTATAAATAGTCACTTTAATCAATTGATGGTAGTCTATACAAATACTCATACTACCATCTTTCGTTTTCACTTATAGAACCAGAGAACCCCAAGGTGAAACACTTGGTTGAATAAAACTCTTTTGTAAAAATTCTTGTCGCTGGGCTTCAACTTCCTCAACACAACTAGTGCCATACAATAGAGAGGGATAAAGATGGG
This sequence comes from Capsicum annuum, assembly GCF_002878395.1. Lineage (NCBI taxonomy): Eukaryota > Viridiplantae > Streptophyta > Magnoliopsida > Solanales > Solanaceae > Capsicum > Capsicum annuum. The sequence continues at coordinate 149,928 of NW_025832006.1, read as the reverse complement.
ATGGGTTCCTAAAACTAAGTCTATGTAGAAGTCAATTTCATGGTTCGGTGGCATATCTAAAAGGCCACCAGGAAATACTTCTAAGAATTCACACACAAATGGGACCAAAGCTATTGGATGAACTGTTGGACTTTCTTTCGAAAGATAAGCTCGAAACCCCTTAGAACTCCGCTTAACTAAATTCTAGGCATGAATGGCCCACATAATTATCTTAGGAGTATGCTTGAAAGTACCCTCATACTCTAACCTTTTAATCTTGAGCATAGCTACTGTGATGGTCATAACACAACAATCAAGAATGGCATGTAAGGAAAGCACCAACTCATCCCTAAAATAATATCGAATTCCTCCATATAAAAAATATCTGAGTCTTTCAAAGTCTTTAAACCCACAAATATCACAATACACATACTATACACTTTATTCACACATATAAACACTGCAACTAGTATGGACACATATGTAAGAGTATCAAGATATTCACAGTCTAAATCCCTGCAGATGGAAAACTTCTTGGACACATAAGACAAAGTGGACCCTGAATCAAGTAATATATAAGCCATATGATCACAGAAAAAAATAGAATCTATGATCATAACATTCGTAGCTTTTGAATTAGAATAGGACAAGATAATACTGAGATGGGCCTTGTTATCAACCTACTAACCACTTCGATCAGTCTGAGTACCACCTTTACCAACCTGTTTTCCAACTTTGTTGGGTTTGTAACCACCCCTACCCTAGCCTAGAAACCATGCTCAATTTACAGAAAAACCTTAATATTTAATCTACGACCACAACCTACTAAAACTAGCATACTAGAAGTTAGTTGTGAAGTCAATTTTCCTACAAAAAAAGAAATTAGGGCAAAGCCTTTTGATATGGCCAAAACCTCCAAACTCATGGCACCTAATGCCTAAGGAATGTCATTGAATTGAGTATGATAAAGGTATATAATTTCATATATGAAAAGTTTAATAATTGATGTCAAATGGCCCCTTGCGAACATATATATGGCTGAATAATATGTTCGGGAAGAATAACCCTGAGAACCATGAATTCTCGAATGAGTACAACTAAATTGTTTTGATGTCTGGGTATTCTTTTACTCCACATTTACCTTTCTTTTTTCCTAATGGCTTTATCTTTTTTTGAAAAATCAACCACATAATGGAAAGAATTATTTAAAGCTACCACTGATAAGTTAACCGTCTAAATCCTTGAATTCAAACACTTTACCAAGTACTTGATTCACTCTTCCTCTGTATTAACCAATTATAGTGCATAATAGGAAAAGGCATGAAACATGGCTGCACATACCACCACAATCATATTACTTTTCTCTAATTTTAGAAAATTATACTTTCTATTGTTATGATAAGTGTATCAAACATACTATTTAGGAAACAAATTCAAGAATAGCCCATGTAAGTGGAGGTAAGGATGCTCTACACTAAACAAAGGATCCTCACCATCGCTTTTCCACAACTAGTAAATAAAAATCCATGATTCCGCACCAAAGATCACAACCACATCTATATTATGCAGACACTCATTGGTCGACTCAACTCGACACTATACAAATACACGAACGAAACATAAGTAACAACGATCACAATTAAACTTATAAGTAATGACAACCAACCACAATTATAAAACTTCAATCCATGATGAAGATAAGCTCACAGTTACACCGTTTAGATATTCTCAATTCATGAATAATATTTATCACAATAGGTACATATAAAAGTTCAACCAAATGCATATGATGGATGTATGTATGCAATAGGTACGTATCATCTATCCGTCATCTCAATCTTATCATCATCAATTTCTCTTCATCATAATTAACATCAACATCATCATAATCTCAATATCATCATCAATAACATCAACTTATCTCCACAAAAACACCATATCCACCATCATTTTCTATGAGAATACAATGTAAGCAATAATTACAAGTAATGACCAAAAATAATTACAAACATTCAATTTACATATAAGAACACATTTAATCAAGTGTCATTGCTACAGATAAACCATAACCCCATTTGTTTCCCCGGTTGAATAACTTTAAGGCCAAAATTCTGCCTTTATTTTCTCTTTCTATCTTTCGTGATATATAACAATAAATTTACACACCCATTTAAATTATGTCATCCTCTCTAACAATTAGGAATCAATAATTATCAATATAAGCTATGAATTTTATCTATTTCATTATTTTAGGGTTTCTACTCTTCAATGATTATTAATAAGTATGTTTTTAGGATGAACAACCAAATTTTATTCCAACTAGTATTTTCTAACACTGTAGGATAAGTGAAATAAAATTACCCAATTCTCATCACTTTTTTGTTCAATTTATAAATTAGGGCTAGACCTTACTTTATTCAAGGAACATGATTCTAGTAATTTCTTAGAATTTTAGAAAGTAATTCAAGCTTAAAGAGTATAAAAATCTTACCCACATAGAAGAACACCCCTAAGAGTACAGAAAATTGCCTCTTGCTATGCGTCAACTCATTTTTGAAAAAAAAAAGGGTACAAAAAGAAGTTTTCTTATTTTACTAGTCAGAGTTTTGCATTTTTACTAGTACAATAGTAAAGTTATCACAACAGTGGTACTTCTGTAGTAATAAAGTTACCACTATAGTGGTAGTAAAGTTACTACTAAAGTTACTAGTACAATAGTAAAGTTACCACAACAGTGGTATGATGGTACGTTTATCGATGCAACGATACCACTACAATGATTCTTTTACTGTTATAGTAGTCCTTAGGTAGTAAATCAAGGACCCTACACAATTCCAATGAGTTAACAACACACCACTCAAAATACAACACCGTGAACCAAACCTTTTACAAAAAATTCTATAACAAGAGTTTTATCAATCCATTTTACATAATGAAAGTTGTTATTGCTTCATAAGTTAGTCTTCTACTACACAATCAAATCAAAAAGACCCATGAATGCTCTAATTATTACCGAATGTCCTTAGCCAATCACAGCCTTAAAATACACCTAAGACTACACAATCTCCGAATTTTCATAAATTTCTCTAAGGAAACAACTATCAAGCCAGGTTGTTACTCTTTCTCTATGAATTTTGTCATTTTTGTAAAATGATGAATTGGACCATGACACTTTCACCACGAATATTGATTGTAAAAGTATGATCAACTAAGCCCTAATACTAGATTCATGGGAGCCATTGTAAAACAATGATGATTTGTTTACTAATATAGTGATTTTTATGGTTCTTTCAAATGTATTGTTCAGTCCTTCTCATTCAAAGCTTTTTAGCAATTGCAAATGTTAGAACTCACCTTTATCCTAAACATGCTTCACAAAAAAGCAGAGACTAGAAAACGATATTAAAAATAGGGAACCAAGTCTACCTAACGTAATAAATTAACTTTAGCTATTACAAGGATAGTCAAACTAAACCTCATGACAAGAATAAGGTGATCAACGCTCAAGTATCAAAAGTATTTAGAGTGATATTCATCTAACTAGGTTGAAAGACCTTAGTTGAACCTCATAGTTTTCTATTTTGCATGTGTAACACCTGGAAAAATCATAAATAAGAATAACTTTGCATGCCCTAGTATTTTCTCATCATTAAAATACAAAGCCACAATTAGCATTGTTTTATTGATAACAACAAACTTATGTTTCTTTCATTTTTACATGTAAACTCCCTCTAAAAATATCGACTACTAATTGAAAAAATAAATTTTAACGTACATGTCATATTCAATCCCAACTTTATTGGGTTCTATCTTTGTCAATGATTTCTTTATATCTTTTCAAAGTTGTAATTAGATGTATCAAATTTTGGAATTATTTTTGAGGAATACATTTTAGAAATTGTCTATTAGCGTTTAATTCTACTTGTAGCCCTTATTTCATATATCACTTTATTTTTTTTTTTCTAGGTGTGATGGAACACCACAAACCCTATGACACTGTTGAAAAATGTAAAGATCAATGCATCTCTATTGTAGCCACTTAAAATCTACAAAATCCTTTGCAAGGTTTCCCGACAAGTGAGCGATAACCTCTGGTTGTTCATAATGTGCATCTATATGAGGATATTGATTGGGATCTAGCTTATTTGTATGTATTATTTTAATACCTCAACTTGGTGAAAATACAAAGTTTCACATCACTAGCACCGTGGTACATCCACCAAGTATTAAAGGAATGTATGTGGGCCTAGTACATTAGCACATGAACCTACATCTGGTGAATTTCAGAGGAATTTTCCAAATATGTAGGTTGTTGGGAATTATTCAAGAAACCATCAAAATCAGACTCATCCCCTTCTCCTAGACCAGGGAAGCTACAATATAAGTCAATCACTAGCAGGGCAGATTTGAGCACAATATTTTTAGAGAGATTTTTTCCTCTAAACCAAATGATACAACTCCAAAATTAGATTTATATAATTTAGAAAACTTGTAGGAAAGTACTTTTAAGAGGGATAAGAAGAAGATCAGGTAGTTTTCAAATCACAAATTACTCGATGGAGTGCTTCTTGAGCTATTTTGTAGGTATTTAAATAGGTTAAATAAGGTTGTCGTAGGCAACATTGTATATGGTACTTTGTCATGGATTGATTTCTCAAGTCATGATGGAGCTTACCTTATCCTATAAGTAGGAAAGCAAGACATACCCCATAACGATAGGAAACATGCTAACAGGAAAGAAATAGAAAGGGAATATATAAAGTATATCAAAATGAGAGAAGGAAAATGACCAAGGTATACAACTGAATCCCACCCAAGACCTTGGTAAGGTCAGTACTAAAGCCATAACTAAAAGACACCTAGAGTACTAGAAAGAATAAAACAATACACAATATATACAAGTAGTATCGAGTACAAATACTAAAGTGGAATAGATAAAGAAGGATCGGCCTCGGACTACAACAGTCTCACCCTTCTCTGAATTAGTACTAGAAAGTATGGATCACGTCAACACCTGTTGCTAGTACTCAGATCTGCATTAGGGAAAGAAGTTGAAGTATAGTACGAGTACCAAAGAAATTGATACATAGTAGATACCATCGGTCGATTGAGCTCAATACAGTAAAAGTATAACCAAAATGCAAAGGTATAATCTAAGTCAACAGTCATAGGGATAGAATGTTAAACAACTTTTGAGTTATGCAAAAAGAGATATAAAAAGATAAATAACACAATACTAAAAGGCAAACCAGACATAACCTAACTACCTCCCCATAAGCCCATCAACCACACTAAAGAAAACAATTAAACCAACCGTGCCCCCATAAGCTTGTGGGATACTCAAGAAATAATAAATAAACATTAACATAAATAAACCTAAATGAACCCATCCCAAGAAATCATAGTAGCCATCCAGGTGTGCACTGTGCTTGAAACTACAATAATGGGTAGTTAGGAGATGCCACCCATCAGGCTTGAATTAGTAGTGGTGGATAATAACAAGAGGACACATGCTGGATTCAAACAAAAAATAGTGAGTAATAACAAGAGGCCACATATATGATATACAATAGAATTCATAATTAGATGTCGAACTCGAACCAGAACTTAGAGGAAACACAACTCCAAGAACAATAATAAGAAGTACCGGGACTCCTAAATTATCAAAACTAGATGTCGGAATCGAAGTAGAACTCATAGTAACCATAACCAACTTTAAAATAAAATCCAAGCCATACCATAACCAATGCCAAAGTGGTACAAAAATTCACAAGTAATGAAAGAAATAAAGTATGTGTTGAACCTAAAACAAAACTAAAAATACAACATTAACATAATCATTCCCATATCTTAAGTAAAAAGGGACGAATTCAAGGTTACGCAACTTAATTCCACATCCTAAACTGATTCTATATTATACTTAAATATAAGAGACCAAAATTTACTAGAATTAGGTAAATAAGGCATGATATATATATATATATATATATATATGTATGTATGTATATGTATATAAATATATCAGATGATACACAAACTACAAGTACTTATCCAATACTTGCATAATAGTACATGATTACGATAAATAAGCTTAGTATAAAGATAGGGTAAGCTTAGCCTACCTAGATGCCAAGGCTAAAAACCACTCCAAGAAGCCTTTGGATAGTTTTCTACTAGAACCCTAGCTTGTAAAATTAATTAATACGATTTTATTTTGGAGAACAAGTATTATATCAAAGTATAATTTCATTTTATGAGGACAACGAGTGGACATTTCTCATATTTATAAGGATCATAGATTATAAAATTAAAAGCAGTACTTGTTACTTAATGTTAGTATTACTAGGTAATGGTTACTATTATATACATATATATGTATGTATGTATATATGATGGCCAAATTGAACAATATAAAGCCATGATTATTCTTCTCATCCTAATACATGTATCATCCACCCACTTCACCTTCACGTGGAGTTGAAATGGCAACACCAAATTTTTTTATCACTTTACGTATATATTCGGGGATTGCATAAGTTCGAGGTAAAATAAATATAATACTTTACATAAAGCATAGTTAATTAAAAATTAATTCTAATAAAACCTCTATTATACATTAGTAGTATTTTAACATATCTAGATTTATTATCTCCGCTTAAATAATAATAGACTATAAAAGCTATTATAAAGTAACATAAATATATCATAACTAAATAATTTCATCAATATGAAAAAATATTTTAGAAAGGTAATTAATTTTATTTCTACCAAATGATAATTTAGATTAAATATTTCTTAATATATTTGGTATCACTAAAATTCCCAAACGAACCGCCCAGAAATTGATCTGTCAATCCTAGCAAGTAATAAATAACTTGGGGCAATTATGAAAAAGCTCTAGATAGAAAAAAATACATGAAAATAAGAAACATAACTGAGAGGATCACTACAACATCCACTACTAAAAGGACTTTCGTCTACGAAAGTAACAGACAAGGAAATGTCTGATGTCTCAAACAGGTGAGGGTATTAGTCGCACATATCACACTCGGTATCCCAAGTAGCCTCCTTAATCGGTCAGTGATGACAATGAACATTAACTACTGGAATGTCCCCAGAACGCTATTGTCTGAGATTTCTTGCCAAAATGGACATTGGCTTATCTACAAGTGCCAACTACCTGTCCAACTAAATCGATTCATACCAAAGCATGTGCGACTCATTTGGAATATACTGTTGTAACATAGATTCATGTAACGCTAGGTGAATGGATAAGAAAGCAGGAGGCAATGCCAACAAATAAGCTACTTTCCTAAATATCTGTGGAATCTTAAAGGGTCAAATATACATGGGGCTAAGCTTACCCCTCTCACAAACCTCATCATGCCCTTCATTGGCGATACTCGGAGGAAGAAACTATTACCAACTCTAAACCTCAATTAAAGATGTTTGTTGTTTGCATAACTCTTCTGTCTACTCTGAGCTACCAGTGGACTTTCCTAAATCATCCAAACTCAATCTAATAACTTAAAAAGCAAATCCATTCCATGAGGACAAGCATCATAAGTCTAGAATAAACCAATAGAAGATCAAAATTACCTACAATACAATGCCTCTAACAGGCACATTTGATTTCATAATTGGAAACTATTATTATATGCAAACTCCGCCAAAGGTAAAAAATGGACACACTAACCCAAAAATCCAACACATAATTTTGGAGCATCTACTTCAATACCTGAATAGTACGCTCTGACTTCCCATTAGTCTAAGGGTAAAATACGGTGCTAAGGTAAACCTGGGTATCCAAATCCTCCTAAAATGTCCTCAAGAAGCTAGAGTAAACTGAGAGCCTTGATTTAAGATGGTGGACTTAGGTATTCCGTGCATGCAAACAACCTCCTAAATATAAAAACTAACTAACCTCTCGGTACTATTGGAAACTTGAATGGCGATAAAATATATAGACTTGGTCAATCGATCCATAATGACCTAAATACTATAAAAACAATGGGAACTGTAAGGTAATCAATATATGAAATCCATAAAAACTCACTCCCAATTCCACTCGGGAATGGGTAGCTACTGAAGCAATCCATTAGGCCACTGGTGCTCTACCATTACCAACTGATAACAAAGGCATCGAGCCACAAACCCTACTATATCTCCTTACATACTATTCGACTAGTAATGCTACCTAAAATCCCTATTCATCTTAGCTTTCCTGTAGCGAATAGAGTATCTGGAGCTACGAGCCTTGCAAAGAATAAACTAAATTTAATCCTAAACCCTTGGAACAAAAATACAGCAATCAAACCTTAGGTTACCCTTAGAATCTAGGACATCCCTCTGAGACTCACCTCTCAATACCTGTCCTAGAATGCTATGAAGTCATACATACTCAAACTAACGAACCCAAATCTACACCAACAAGGTAGATATGGCCTCAACAATAGCAATGATCCTCTGAGGATCAAAAATATCTAGAAGAATCAATAAGTTAGCTATGGACTCAATTTTCAAAGACATCATTATTGAGAAACAAAAATGAAGGCTAAGCTTTCCATACTTACTGACTTCTGGCTCAAGGCATCCACTATCATATTTATATTGCATTGATGGTAGAGAATAGAGATATCATAGTCCTTTCATAATTCAAACCATCTTTGTTACCTCAAATTAAAAATTGGTTTTTAGGTACATATGGAACCTAAGTCTATGTAGAATATGAAGGGTGGTACTTCAAGAAGATGGGAAGAGTCTCCTAAGTTAAGTAGTTTGGTGGAGGAATACCCGAGGTAGCGACATAGAGATTTTGTAGTTGAGGAGACATACAGAGTCATGAGAGGACATACTTGCTAGGATGGTCAGTGAGTTGTATCCTGGATAAGGATGAAGTCCACACAGATATAACCCCCACAAACTTCTCCACTTGATGATGATGATGATGAGGAGGATAAAAAGTCTGAGTCTACTCCATAGGTTATTTCTCGGGCCTCTAGTCTAAGGAGGGGTCCCAGGATTCATCCAACAAGGTAGAGCAGTAAAAGTCATTAGTGGTTCTCCAGTCAGATAAGGGTACCTATACTCAGGTACAACAATCAGAGATACCCTAATTTAAGAAGGGTACAGAGCAACTTTTCTATGATGAGTCAGTATAGCTAAGTCTTGCCCTGTACCAACCCCAGATTCACCTTTAGAGGAAGGACATCATTGGTGGTATGTGAAAGGTATATGGAGGATTTATGATATATACAACCACGTTTGAGAGCTATAAACGCCAACAAAATGCATTTAGAAGGAATAATAGATTGACCTATCAAGTCTAGATCGAGTACCATAATAGTCAATTGTGTTTAATAGATCTCAACTAGAATGGATGACTAGGACACTCAGTTCTTATAGCTTGTCTATGGTATGAGAATCTTATGCATCTTACAAAGCTATCGTGGTTCTTCTTATGCTTAGACATCTAGGCCTGATTAGATTTGCTAGGCAGCTACAACTTGAGCACACACCAGTTAGATGGGTCAGAGTTTACAGATCAACGATACTATTTACTAAGTTATCTTCGACCAAGATTATATCACTCCTATATCTACAGATGAGTGTGCCAATAGACTTAAAGTTACACATAATCAACATATAATGTCGGAGGTGGAGCACTAATTTAAGAGGGTCAAGATGGCTAGTGGATATCTAGTTATATTTACCCTTTAGGTGATACGCCCCATGAATCAGGGGCAAGCTGTGATCCAGAAAGGCCACTTGACATTAGAGGCCAAGTTTTGGTTGTTACTGATTAGATGTTAACTGATACCCAATGCTTTGGATAATGCATTGATGTGGGTGGTAGCAATATTGGTTGCTTGTCTGATGGCCGGATATGATATTGATTTTGCTACTATTCATCACCATTAGTGAAATGACAGAGACTTTGGGGTGTTGGCTAATCTTTCATTTCCTTGCATGATTTAGAGGCTATGCAATAAGTCCAGTGTTCTTGATATACAAGGTGTAGATAAAAAGGTACTTGCATCGACGACTATACTGACAAGGACCATGAAGGTTCTGGAATATCCAGACTCTTCTAGTAGATTGAGATAGCAGGCAACAGTACCACAGACGCATTTTGAGGTCCTAGCAGTTTTTATAGAGCCTACTAAAGAATATTGAGATGATACTTATATTAGTATTAACATGGAAATGGGAAGCAGAGAGAGGCTCCATATTCAAGTACACAAGAAGAGGGGACACATGCTACTTATTCTTCATCCCTAGATTCAACCTCTTGTTGGTGAATTTATAGAGCTTATTCCCCTATCCTCTATAGCTTCTATGACAGGTATGATTACTCTATCTAGTTATTTTTAAAATTAAGCTTTATGGAAGGCTAGAGGGCCACAAATACTAGAGTAATAGCCATTGAGACTGAGATGACTACCCTCTATGAGTAGATGAAATTAGGAGTTAGGACTAGATTTAAGCCGGCACTGGCCCGATGCGAGGCCACACCGAGTACTGTATTATTCGAGTTGAATTCTAACTTTCAAACACGACTCAATGAGTTTGAGATATGGGTTATATCCTAATACATAGAGATAGATGCACCTGATATAGCCTAGATGAAGGAGGGGTTTTATGTATTACGAGCTGAGGTAGGTTCTCCAATGGAGAGCCGCATTGCCTTCACTCTCTTAGTTATACCTAGGTGGTCCAACTATCAACTACACGATACAAAGATAGTTTGATTTTCTCATGGATAGTGATGAAGAGCTACGAGCAGTTGGGGCCAAGAGTGGGCTTATAGATGACTTGAAGGACTCTGATTTATAGTATGATTAGGCCATTAAAAAGTCCAGCATGATTCTATAGAGTGTACATTTGTCGATAGGCAGAGTCATACATCTATAGAAGCGGGTGCATCTACTAGTAGTGCACTGCGACCACCTCTTTCTCTGCTAGTTGATATGCCCACAGATGAGGATGCCCCTGATTTATGCAGCTAGTGTGTCCCAGGTATGTTCTTACTTCCCTTTGTTCACTTTGTTTTAGCGCATTGAGGATGATGAATAATTTTTAGTCTAGGGTGGGCATACCCCTGATTTTATTGTCACGCTTCTTTTCCTATCGACCATAATATGATTGTAGAACCAACATGTCTAGGATAATTTTGTGTCATATTGTGTTTTTGTTTGTATGTTGTTATTTTGTGTATGTAGAAGTCTATTGAGTATTTGGGATAGCAGTCATATATTGACTGATTTTGGATACCCCTAAAAAATTTGTGTTTTAATGTGGATATGTGTGAACTTCTTAGATCTTGGTATGACATTAGGATTAGGGACATGATAATCACTTTAAATAATTACACGAACTTGATAGGTTTTAGTTGGTGATATTGGCTGTGCTGTATATGAGTGAGATAATATCTAGTTCCCTTTGTGTGTCGAATTTAAAACTTGCACGATTAGTCTTACCTAAGTTGAAGGATAGTTGATTAGAAAAGAATCATAGTTGTTTTTGAGTTTATTCCACTTTTAGCCTAAATGACCTTGCATGTGTAAATTATATCCCTTGATCCATATTTTGAGCCTTGTAGCCTATTTTTTATATTTTCACCATTCACCTTCTCTTTTTTCTTACAATGAACCTATTTTGTCCCTTGACCTCTTTGGACATAGTGCACCTCAACCCAGCCAAAATGCCTAAGTTAAGGGTGGCTATCATAGTGGTGTGTAATGTAAAATGGGTTTGAAAAAGGGTAAAATAAGAGAAAAAGTTAGTACGGCTGGGTGTGGTAGAAAATAAAAAGAAAAAGTAAAAGAAAAAAAGTTGTTAAAAAGTGAAAAAGAAATAATAAAAGACCACACCCAGCCTAAATGTTCAATCTAGAATATAAAGGGAAAAACAAGGGTGGAATAAAAAGAAAATTGGCTATTAGTGAGACGCAAAGGTTAGTATAGTACCAAGAATGCTTAGTCACCTGATATGTCCATATGTACCATACTAGCCCACGTCTACATTACAGGATGAGAAAAGTCCTATAGTGATCCTAACTTGACTATCTAAATGCTAAGACAAAGAAAATAAGGGCAAGCCTATGGTATTTGACATACATTGTTTGGAACTTCTTTTCTAAGTGTGAGTGTATCTTGAACGTCCCTGCATTGACATGTATGGTTTAATATGAGTGAGTGGGACATCTTTTTTGTGAGTGCACTTGAGTCATATTGCTAGCTATTTTCTTATTCAGAAGTGTAATTTGTATATATGAGTGGTTGTTTGTTGCTAATATAATTGTCATACCTTGATCCCATTGCGTCACATTGTTTTGTTTAATGTTCAGACACAGTTGGTTTTGAAAAGTGAGGTTGGAGGAGGTGTTGTGTTTTGAGCTTTAAGTGTTGACTGTCTGCCTTGAATAACTTAATTTCTCCTAGTTAAGCATCATTTTTGTTTTTATTGTGTTTTGTTTCCTTGGGACATGCAAACATTCTAAGTTAAGGGTGTTGATGTGCTATAACTATAGCACTATCAACGCTTAAAATGAGGAGAATATACAGGTTTCTAAGAATATTTTGTTAGATATGATACCTTTTCAGTATGTTTTGCAAGAAATCATATTTTGGATGCTATATTCATGAAAAAGGTGTTTCTGACCACTTTTTGGAGCAATTATTTATATTCAGGATATTGTCTCATCTTGTTCATGATCAAATCATGTTTGAGAAGTAAAAAAGAGCTGAAAAGATGCTCCCGGTAGCTACTAAGGCAACCTACAAACCACATATAGGACCTACAGATCACAGGTGGACAAAACAGGTACTAGAGGTCGAAATCCTAAGAGCTAGGCTGCAGGACTTGTACCTGCATTTTGCACCTGTGCCCTGTGTCAGAATCACAGGTACTACCTGCACCCTATGCCAGACCATAGGTATAGAGAGCAGGTGGCAATTGACCTGATTTTTTGCCACTTCGCTCAAAATTTGGTTTTAGGATTTCCTTTTGTACTATAAATACCCTTTATGTACTTTTAGTTAAAGTTATGCACTTTTTATATCCATAAGCATATTTTTATTTCACGATCCGATTTTGATCTTGGGATTTTCTTGTATTGGTTTTGGTCCATTAATTTAGTTATGATTGTGGGTTTTTTTTTACAATTCTTATTATTGTGATTTCATCTATGCTTTCAACTATTAATGTTATTGATTTTTTCATAATCATGAGCACCTAAAAGCCATAGCTAGGGTTGTGGAAACCCTGGAAGATTGTCGAAGTAGGGGAAGTGCGATTATTGATTTGAACCAATACTCATGGAATGCATTACTTTATATTCATTATAATAGATTTCTTAATGGGTGCACATATTAGGATCCCCTTTGATATTAATGTTTACTCCAAAAGAGGAGCAGTGACTAGGAAAAGATAAAGATAATAATAATTTGAAGTTAGTTATCAATCAATACTAATCATGGAAAATAGTCAATGACCGTCAACTGTCATCTAATATCTATAGAATCAGAAGGTAATAGTTTATTAGGATCAAGATAAGGGTTAGTAAGGCAACATCCTGAGACTCAAAATGTAAGAGGTGAAATCTTTTTACTCACCCGAAAGACTGTATAAGGTACATAGCTTATTGATTCTACATGCAAGGTATTGGGTTGGTTCAACAATGCACGATAAGACTACAGAGTTGAGGAGCCAGGGGGAACACAATCCTAGTGTTCACCTATACTAATTACAACCAAAGTCAATATAGTTATTTGTTCGAGATTACTACGTCAAAACCCTTCATTTACTTTTGTTGTTTTGCCTATTGACTGCAACTGCTGAGATTTATATACCATGTATTCCCTTGGAATTCGACCCCAATATATGTTGGGTTACTATATTTTAGCAGCGACCATATCATTATCTAGTAGGAGGCGTTTCTTGGACTTCATCAGGACTAATAGAATGAGTTTAGTAGTCTTACCCCTGCGAGTATAGATTTCTTGAGCAGAAGTTCCCATGGTTAAAACCATTCACTTATTAAGGTTGCTTTTTAGGGTCCAGGAGGTGGAACTGTAGGTTTTACGACCTTAGGTAGCCAGGCATCAAGCCATATGAGTACATGTTGCAACCTTAGTTCTTCGAGCCAAGGCAGTTGTCTTCGACTGTCTATGACCCCTCATATTGAGTTATGCCATAGAGAATGCTATGTATGAGATGAGGTTTTTAATTGTCTAGAATTATCCTTGATGCCTAAATGGACATACTCACCAGGGTTCTCAACTTCACTTTTTCCCTACTCTTATACTTTTTATGAGTGGTGATTTATAAAGTGGTAGGAATGGTACTAGAGAAGCTATAGGTAGAGGTAAGGTGTTTATTTTTGTGGTTGGTAGGTTACTCTATTTGAAAAAGGACATGGATAATGGTATTCTATACTTTGGAGACCTTAGGAAAAGGCCTCTGATGTAGCTATTACAAGTATCGCCTTAGTTTGTTGTAGATTTCCTTTGGTTTTATTTGACGTTTGGTCTATATTCTTCTACGTGTATACATATTTTGCTTATGCTTCCTATGAGTCCCTTTCTATTCCTCTTTTTATTTACCCCTATATGAGATTTTTCAATGGTAGATCAAGTACACCAATCTTTTGTAGTTACTTTTAGTGGGTTTTGAGACTTGGGTAGATCTAATTATTCTAGTGATGGTTGATTTTGATATTATCTTGTTGAGGTATTCGTTAGCTCACTATCATGCTATTTTGGACTATTACTCCAAGAAAGTGACCTTAGATATGCTGGATATGCAAAGGATAGCTTTGAAGGGTACGCTTAACTATTTTTCAAAGGGAGTTATATCTTTTCTACGTGCTCGCTATATGGTAGAAAGAGGGTTCATGTATTATTTGTCTTTTGTTGGTGATACTTGTGTTGCTTTACAACCTTCAATTGATATTATTTGTTTTTTTCATGAGTTCACAAATGAGTTTTCTATGATTTTCCTGGCATACCTTCGGATTGTGATATTGATTTTATTATTGATTTAGAGTCAGGCACTAAACCCATTTCCATTCCTCCTTATAGGATGGACTAACCGAATTGAAATAATTTAAGGAAAAATTATAGAAATTATTGAGTAAGGGGTTCATCATATCTAATGTTTCTCATTAGGGTGCTCCTGTCTTGTTCATGAAGAAGGACGGTTCTATGAATATGTGTATTGACTATCTCTAGTTTAACATAGTGAAAATCAAGAACAAGTATTCCTTTCCTTGTATTGATGAATTATTTGACCACCTTTAATGCTCTTCTATTTTCTAAGATTAACTTGAGATATGGGTATCACTATGTAATACCCCGTACCTTTTCCTAGCTTGAAATCATCTAAAAAATGTTAGGAGCTTTCTTTGAAAGATGAATCTACTTTTGTACATGTGGTATTTTTAAGATTTTCACTTTCGGTCATGTGGGAAATTCAATAACCTTTATATCAATATAAAATTCGGCTAATTCCGATAACAAGGTAAGAAGTTATGACTATTTCAAGTTCTCATCATAAAATAGCGCCATATTGGTCAGTGGCGCACCGCGCGACAAGCTAAAATGGCAACGAAATTTAGTAACTCAGCCTATGTTCAGTTCAGTAAATAATGTTCAGAGTTTATTCCGATGGGAGTAGGAATTAGCACTGAGTAAACCCAAGGATTGGAAACCATACTATCAGATGAGGGTGTGATTCATAAAAGTCATCCTTGCATTCCAAAACTAGGTAGCCAGCATAGGTTGTGACATCAGCACTGTCCACTGAGGATTGATGAGATGGATAAGCACTGTAAGTTAAGGGCCCCACCATTCTCTTTTAGGTACACTATCAGATGAGGTTCACCCACAGATTTTCCTTACCAGTGGCGCGGTATTGACACTCTTCCAATTAGGATTACAGATTGGAATCCAATTCAACTGTATTGGCATATTAGGGGCATGTCGATTAGATAACTACTTCCCACAGTTTTATGTTACAGAATCAGGATTGTCAGACACAGTTAATCAGTCTCAGTAATACAAACCCATGTATTCAACCTACTTTACATGCATACCAGTACATTCAAAGTACTGACGTATTTACGCTATGGTGTCTTATACCATTGGTTCAGAGACACGATCTCCAAAGCATCAATAGATTCCAGTCTCAACTGTTAGCAGTGAGTCCTCATCTTTCGAGGACATGATCATCATTTTATTATCTCAGTAATTAGTTTATTAGTTGGAGTTAGTTGGGGACATGTACCTTCAACTCCTTATTCAGACGGTCACGTTTTAGAGGTTTTCTAGACTACAGTATGTTCAGATAGCTTATTTTAGTTGTTTTGGGTATTTCATACCCCTCCCTTATGTTATGTTTCTATCAGGTACTATGTATCAGTTTTGAACCTTATGTCCTTTTAGTTCATATTTTGGCATTATAAAACATTTTATGCAGCATACAGTTACAAATATCTGTCATGGGTTAGCTTATGGTCCTACGGGGTCATAAGCACCATGTAGCATTTTGGGTACCAAATTTGGGGCGTTACAAACTTGGTATCAAAGCCAGGTTCAATAGTGTCCTAGGAAGTCTGAAAGCCGTATCTAGTAGAGTCTTATGCATGGGTGTGTTGCACGCCATATTTATGTGTAGGAGGCTATACGATGTTTTAGGAATAGTTTCCCTTCCTTCAGTATTCATGTTATGCTAGTGAGCATAATCTCAAGTTAACTTCTCAGTCTAATCCACTTCTTCTTCTTATTTTCGAACTTGCCTCCCAAGAGAAGAACCCTGCCTGTCCAAGAAGATCCCTTGGATAAACATGTTTCTCATGCGGAGTTCAGGGCCGTATTCACTACTCTTTCTTAGTCAGTCGCTGCTTAGAATGAATGACTAGCTATCGTTCTGACCAACCCAATGGCCAATTCCGTTGTAGCTAAGATTTAGGACTTCACTCGAATGAATCCTCCAACCTTTCTTAGGTCTAAGACAGATGAGGACCCTTAGGAATTCCTAGATCTGGTGCAGAAGTTTACAGAAATAATGGGGGTTACTTCTAATAAGAGTGTTGAGCTAGCTGTATATCAGTTGTAGGATGTTGCTCACACTTGGTTTAAACAGTGGAGGTAAGATGGCCAGAAAATGCATGGTCTGTTGAGTAGGAGGAGTTTGCTTTTGCTTTCCTTGATAGATTCTTTCCCCTAGAGCTTAGAAAAGCTAAGGTGTTAGAATTCATCAACCTCAGGAAAGACAATATGACAGTAAAAGAGTATTCTCTTAAGTTTTCTCTATTAACCAGATATGCCCCTCATGTGGTTGCAGATAGCAGGGCTAGGATGAGTAAGTTCATTTCAGAGGTGAATGATAGTATGGTTAATGAGTGTAGATCTACCATGTTGAATAGTGACATAACTTTATCCAGGCTCATGACTCATGCTCAACAGATAGAAGAGCAGAATATTAAGTAGAGGGAGAAGCAAAATAAGAGAGCAAGGACAGGTAGCTTTAATTTTAGTCAGCCTAAGTCAGAGGGAGGCAATCACTCTCAAATTCGTCCTAAGTCATTAGTTTCAGCTCCTTTGTCAGCTAGTGCTCCAATTTCTAAATTCAGAGAGGGTAACAAAGATAAAGCGCCAGGATCTAAGTCTCAGGGCAGTGTTAGCAGTGCCCGAACTAATTCCTTTTGTCAGACTTGTGGTAAGAACCACAAGAGTGTGTGCAGAGCTAGAAGAGAAGTCTATTTTGATTGTAGCAAGCTAAGCCACAGAGTCATAGACTACCCTCAGTTAGGTTATCAGAGTTATCTATGCTCCTCAGCTCAGCCCGGTCACCCAAATCAGAAGGGTACCACCTCCAGTGCTACTAGTGGGCAAAGCCCAAATAGACTCTATGCTCTCCAGTTGATGTGTGAGCCAATACTAACACATTTGAGGCTTTTAACTAAAAATAATTGCAAAATTTTTAGCAAATTTCATCACTTTTGATTGTTTTATGTTTGATTTTGCAGAAGAAGCTAATATGTTAGAGAACAAACAAGAATGGAAGCAAATGAGCTGAAATCTTAAGTAAATAGAGGCAAAGTGTGGCTGATGACATTTGTGATATGTTGTCAGCCCTGTGATAAGCTATCAGCTTTATCGTCAGCCATAGACACAAAATTAGCCTAAGTTGAAAGCTATGACGACATTTTGAGATAGGTCGTCAAGGAGCTAATAAGCCGTCAAGCATGTCGTCATCCTAAGGCAGCACATGATAACTGAAGCAGAGATTTGATGGCATTTGTGATAAGTCATCAAGGAGATGATAGGGCATCACCATTTATCATCAACGTTAGGCAGCAAGTGTTTAAAGCAAAGAGGAAGCTGACGATATTTGTGATAAGTCGTCAGCCTCTTGATAGGCTATCACAAATGGCATCACCTAATTCGAAATATTTCTGAATTTTATTATTTTGTTTCCATAGTTAGGGCAAACTATTTAAAGCCTTGTTTAGGGTTTTGTTAAGAGTTCCGAACCTTGAGTTTTGAGATACGATACTTGGATATTTTCTCTCTCTAACTTCTTGGATTAAAAAAAAGCAATTATTTTGAAGAGAATTTAATCATTATTTTGGAATTTTCTGTTGTGATCTAATCTAAGATTCGCTAGTAATTATTCATCTTGTGGTTAGTTTATCTTTCAAAGCATGAATTCATCTAGTTACTTCGATTATTATTTCATGAGTAGCTAAATTCCTTTAACCTGAATTATGGGATATAGGGGTAAGTCTTGATAAGGTGTTGAGTGTTCAAGATTCGAAAGGTGGTAGGACTCCTTGATAAATCTGATGTTTTAATTACTATCTGTTGGTTGCAAATGATAGATAACACCTGCTTTGATTTGCTTGAGAAAAAAAATTAAATATAATGGGAATTGAATTATCAACAGGGACTTGGAAATACTAAACTTCCGTTTAATAATAATTCTGTCAAGTACCAAAATCCCTAGTGAACATAATTCTGGTTTTTCATAAACTCTTGATTACAAACACTGATTAGAGTAATTAACAATTAATTTTTCAACTAAAAACCCTCATTTATGGAAACATCTAACTATCAGTTGATTAAATCGCAACCGACTGACATTCACACCATATTCCCTATGGGATTCGACCCCAACCTACTTGGGTTTTATATTGACAACGATCGCTTATATTCTTTTTGAGAGGTATAGTTTGACAGTTATCAAAAATTGCGCCGTTTCCGGGGAATACGGTTGAAAACTAAAGTTTGTTTGCACTAATTAAATATTAGTCAAGTTTCCTAGTTTTACATTAATGTCATGACCCAAACTAGGGCCTGGCCGTGACGGACGTCCCAAACCATGAAGGGCCAAAATGCCCTTCTCTATCTGGTAATCATGCATAACATTCATACAATAAAAGAAGATGTAGAAACAGAATCTGCTACAGAAAACATAGTCCATTTCGAATTCAACATAAGTATGGAAACTATAAATCAACTATATCTAAATAACATCTGACTCAGTCTACGAAATCTCCACTACATTAAAATTTGACAACTGTCTAAAACTGGGACAATGACCCCAGTAGACCAAATCTGAAATAAGTGACATAATATAAAAAGACAGGCCTTCTGGAATAGAGAAGGCTCACCACTGCACAATCTGATCAACTGTCTGAATTATCTACTGCTTATCTGGACCCCTAGACTGTGCCTCAGAACCTGAGAGGTTGGAGGGGGAGAGGGTCAATATAGATGTACTAGTACGCAAAGCATATCCAAAATAATCATTTATTATTCAACATATATGAGAGCAATTTAAAATAGTTCATAAGTATATCAAATAGTAAGAATTTGCATAGAAATTTTAAAGACTTTGTAAAAATCATCTCAACTCTGAGAAAATCTGTATCACTTCTGCGCTAAGTGGTATAACCTACAACTCTGAAAAATTCCATGGGCTATATGGAAACATCCATTAACTCAGCAGTGAAGCCCCTAACCCAAGTGTGCCACAAGGGTTGGAGTCTCTAAATCTACTATGCCACACAGTTGTCGCCAGCGTACAATAACAATCTACCCGTATTGGTAAATGCGGTTTTAAGCTAAGAGTTGCTTGAACTCGCGCCTTCTTTGGGTAACCACCTAACCCTCTTTAATCTTCTTTTTAAAATCTATTAAAACATGCAGTATCTAAAAACATACTCTGAAAACATGCTCTAAAAACTTACTCTGAAAACATAGTCTGTAAACAAAATCTGTTATGACATAAATACATTTGTTATTGTCATACCATTTACTTGCAAGTCACATCTCTGAGCCATTATTAGTCTATCATAAATCTCTGTATTGAAAACACAAGTTTTGAGACCAACATTTCAATAATTTAATTCAATGAATCTTTTTTTTAGACCTCATGTAAACACATGCAATTCTTTCTCATACACACAAGAACATATTGACATCAAGAAACACCCTCTCAACAATTCTAAATCATGTTCAAATACCAGGATATTGGGAAAACATATTTCAAATCACAAAACCATAATCTTCAATTCAATACAAGAGAGGGAGTTCATAATTTATGCTCTCAACAATTTAAATCTCAAACATACATATACATATATATGTAAATCAATTTAGGGGAAAATTCCACAAGGCCAAAGCAATAGTAGCATTGAAACTTTTTAAATGCATAATCAATAATATAGTTTTCAAAACCCCCATAAAATACATGCATCAAAACCTTTAAATTATACTTTAACAATTTTAAACCCATGTAGGTTTTAGGATAAACCCCGCGTACCTATATTTCAAAAAATAATGAATGATTCTTGAATTTTACGGATTGGGGATTCCAAATATCTAATTATCTTCAAAAACTCACTGTTGAATCTTTAGTTTTGAGGATTCTTTGTTTGAAACCCAAATGGAGTTTCTTGAGAGATTTTGATGAAAATAATCTTACTTTGGTGTTTTTGGGATTAAATCCCATGTTAGAGATGATAAGTTGTTGGAGAAGTACCATTTAACCATTAATGAGACAGAGTAAAAATATAACTGGTGCCTGATTTTATGGGCCACCGCGATGTGCCACTATTGAGGTGGCTCACTAGAAATTGACAAATGCAGAATTGGGATCCTCTGCAATGCGCCACTATTGCAAGGTCCAACTAAAATTTGACAATTCCTAATTAAACCATCTCCGCGATGGGCTAAACACCAAAATGATGATGTTTTACGACAACACATAAAATAGCCATAACTTCTTTACTGAGTGTCCGTTTTGGACAAATGTTATATCGACGAAAAGCTTATTCAGTCATCTACGTAATGAAAAGTTGAAATATACTGAATTCCATAGGGAAATAAGTGTAAATCATTCTAGAAACAAAATTTTGACACTTTAGGGACAAAATTTAGCTAGGAAAAGTTTGGGAGTGTTACAATATCCCCCCCTTGGGAACATTCGTCCCCTAATGTTCATGAGGGATACAAAAAACTCTAATTTCCAGCATACTAAGGCATAGAAAGAATAAGGTAAGGATTGTACCTTCCATTTCGTCATCCATTATCTCAAAAAGGTTTGGGTATCTAGCTCTCATGTCAACTTCTGATTCCCAAGTTACTTCTTCAATTTTTTGGTTTCTCCACAACACTTTAACTGAGGCTATCTATTTGTTGATCAATCATCTAACATGTCGATCCAAAATATCTGCAGGCTCTTCTTCATAGGATAAGTAGTCTGTCACTTTGATTTCTTCAATAGGCAATACTAATGAATGGTCTCCAATATACTTTTTCAACATGGATATATGAAATAATGAATGAACAAAACCCAAACTTGCAGGCAACTCTAACTCATACGCAACTCCACCTATCCTTCTCATAATTTGGTATGGTCTTATATAGTGAAGACTCAGCTTACCTTTCTTCCCGAATCGTATAATCCCTTCATAGGAGAGACTTTAAGAAATACCCAATCACAAACCTCAAACTCTAAGTCTCTTCTCCTTAAATTAGCATAAGACTTCTGGCGACTCTTAGTTGTCTTGAGTTGTTCTATAATAATTTTCACATCCTCCATCACCTGATGAACAATTCAAATGTTCCACTTTAACTTATTGACAATTCAAACACTTGGCAACATAGTTAGCCACATCACGTTTCATATTATTCCACCAATAAATGGTTTTCAAATCAAGATGCATCTTAGTAGAGCCTGGGTGAACAACATACCTCGATGTGTGAGATTCGCCAAGGATTCTCTTTCTCAAACCATCTACATCTGGCACACACAACCTACCCTGGTATCTCAAAATACCATCACTACCAATTTCAAATGACATTACCTTTTGTTGACCCATATATTTCTTGATATGCATCAAGTTGGGATCTTCAACCTGCTTTTCTTTAACTTCTGTACAAAGGGAATATTTAGCTATCTCATGAAAAACCACTCCACCATCCTTGGAATTGAAAAGTCGCACTCCTAGATTTGCAAGTCAGTGAATATCCTTCACCATCTCCCTCATATCTTTCCCTACATGAGTAAGACTGCCTATAGATAACCTACTGAAGGCGTCGACTACCACATTCGCCTTGCCTGGATGATAGTGCAGACTCATGTCATAGTCCTTTAAAAGTTCCAACCACTGCCTCTTCCTGACATTCAATTCTTTCTATGAGAAAACATACTGTAAACTCTTCTGGTTAGTAAATATATCAACGTGTACCCCATACAAATAGTGTCGCCAGATCTTAAGTGCAAAAACCACAACCGCTAACTCCAAGTCATGAGTAGTGTAGTTCCATTTGTGCACCTTCAATTGCCTAGATGTATAAGATACTACCTTTCTGTGGTGCATAAGAACACCCCCAAGTCCCATTTGGAATGCATCACAATATACAACAAAACCTTCTGTACCCTTCAGAAGAGTCAGAATAGGAGTAGTAGTCAACCTGTCTTTCAACTACTCAAAACTATTCTCACAAGAGTCAGACCACAAAAACTTCACCTTTTTCTGAGTCAACTTAGTAAGTAGTGCAGCTATGGAAGAAGAACTCTCGACGAATCTTCTGTAATAACCCACAAACCTAAGAAGCTCCGAATGTTAGTTGGAGTCATGGGTCTGGGTCATTTTCTCACTGCCTCAATCTTTTGGGGATTAACCTTTATCCCCTCACTAGATACAACATGCCCCAAGAACGCAATAGCATTCAACCAGAATTCACACTTGGAAAATTTTGCCACAACTTATGATCTTTCAGAGTTTGAAAAATGGTTTGGAGGTGATTGGCATGGTCCTCCCCGCTTTTAGAATATACCAAAATGTCATCAATAAAGACAATGAAGAACAGATCCAGAAACTGACATTTAGCACCCTAAAGTTGGTCAAAAAGATTATCAATCCTAGCAAGGGGATATTTATTTTTAATCGTTACCTTATTCAACTGGCGGTAATCTATGCACATACGCAGGAAACCATCTTTCTTTTGCATGTATAGTATAGTTGCACCCCAGGGAGACACACTGGGGTGGATAAAAACTTTATCTAGAAAATCTGCTTGCTGTTCTTTCAACTCTTTTAGCTCTACAGGAGCCATCCTATATGGCAGAATAGAAATAGTATAGGTATCTGGCAATAAATCAATACCAAAATCTATCTCTCTATCCGGGGGTATTCTGGGGAGATCATATGGAAAGACTTCTAGGAATTCATTCACTATAGGGACAGACTGAAGAGGAAGAATTTCAGCACTAGAATCTTTAACCCAAATAAGATGATACAAACAACCTTTGAAAACAAGTTTACGAGCCCTGAGATAAGATATGAAGTACCCTCTAAGTTTTAGAGAATGTCCCTCCCATTCTATCACCAACTCATTTGGAAAAGAAAAAGTGACTCTTTAGGTCCTATAATTCAAGGTGGCATAGCACGAATGGAGCCATTCCATCCCTAAGATGGTATCAAAATCAACCATATCAAGTTTAATGAGATCTGCCTAGTATCCAGGCTGAAAATAGACACAACACAATTTCTGTACACCCTCCTAGCCACTACAGAATCTCCCACTAGGGTGGAAACCAAAAAATGTTCTGTAATCACCCCAGGCTCAAACACAAAACAAACAACCATGTATGGGGTCACATAAGAGAAGGTAGACCCAGGATCAAGTAATACATACACATCATGAGAAAAGATTTGCAACATACAGGTGAATATATCTGGTGAGGCCTCGGTCTCCTGGCATTTGGTCAAAGAATACAACCATTTTGGACCATTTTTGGGGGCTGACATAGCACCCTTCTAAGGTGGTGGTGCAGATGAATTTGCCTGTGACTTGGCTCCTCCAACATTACTCTTTTCTTCCAGACAATCTCTCTGGATATGGCCTAGCTGGCCGCATGAATAACACACCAAAGCACTAAACTAACATCTCCCTGGATGATTCCTCCTATATCTCCTACAACACGGATAGGACCAAGAGTTCTGGGCTACACTTCTCTACGACTGCGTACCCTACATCCTCATCCCCTGACTAGACTAGAAATTTTGGGTGCTCTACTCAGCTTTGGTTTTGGACACTGGAGCACTAGCTGTTGACTGAGAATTACCTCAATTCTTTCTCTTTTGCCATTTTCTACCCCAATTGCCACTCTGCTGCTGACTATGATTCTAGTCTGTCTCTCTATCTCTCTTTGGCTACCTGTCCTTTTCCCTAGATTTGGCTATCTTTTTCTTCTTTGCCTTAACTTGTTGCATGTGGAGTGATAGTCTAGCAAATTCCCTATCCCTATTCAGCATAGCTCCCTGGCACTCAAGAACTAAATCGTCTGAAAGTCTGAAAGCAAACTTCATCATTCGGGCCCTCTTACTACTCATCATCTCAGGGGCATAACGGGCCAGCTGATTAAACTTTAAAGTATACTCCTGAACACTCATCTTACCCTGCTTAAGGATCATGAACTCCTCAGCTTTAGCTTCCCTCACCTCTAGAGGAAAGAATAGGTCAAGAAATACTTCCATGAACTTATCCTAAACTGTGGGCTCAACATTGTCACCCTTTTGCATCTTCCCACTCATTGTACCATTGGTTCGCTACATGCTTTAGCTGGTATGCTGCTAGCTAAACACCTTCCACCTGATCAACATGCATTACTTTGAAAATCATCTCTATTTCATCTAAAAACTCTTGCGGGTCCAATTCTACCTTAGCACCAGAGAACTTGGGCGGATTCATTCTTATGAACTGGCCCACTCTAGTAACTTCAGAAGTAACAGATGCTGACCCCATATCCTCTGAACTCTAAGTCTGTACAATTATGAGCTGTGCAAGAATGCGAATAGACTATCTGAATTCAGCATTAGAAACCTCTCCTTCATAAGGCTGCGTGCGATTGACCCCCGGTCTGGGGAGCTCTGGGAGGACTGGTCGGTACAAGAGGTACTCCCAGAGTAGGAACAGGTTCTGGGGTATGAGCTCTGTTATGGTTCTATATCCCATGGGTGGGACGGTCTACATCATCCTGAGCATTAACATTGGTGCAACGGGGAGCATCACTGGTTTTTCTAAAAAGCAAGAGGTCATTAATTAGGGGACAGATTAGACTCTGAAGCACGAACTAAATCACAAAGAAGAGAAACATTCTTAAACGCCTAGTATCCCCCTGTTTATAAGTGTGGCGTCCTATACACCTATAAAAATGACTCTACCCGATGCAATTTCACAGACACCCTTGGACCATTAACCTTTCTCTAATACCAAATTTGTCATGACCCAAACTAGAGCCTAGCCATGACAGACATCCCGAACCATGGAGGCCTGGAACGCCATTCTCTATCTAGTAATCATGGACAACATTGATTTTAATAAAAAAAGATGCAGAAACATAATCGGCTACGAAAAACATGGTCCATTCCGAATTGAACATAAGAATGGAAACTATAAATCAACTACATCTAAATAACATCTGACTCGGTCTACGAAATCTTTACTGCATGAAAATCTGACAACTGTCTAAAACTGGGACAAGGCCCCCAGTAGACCAAATCAGAAATAAGTGACATAATCTAAAAATACAGGCCTTCTAGAATAGAGAAGGATCACCACTACAAGATCTGATCAGCTCTCTGAATTATCTACTGCTTATTTGGACCCCTAGACTATGCCTCAGAACCTGAGAGGTTGGATGGGGAGGGGGTCAATACTGATGTACTGGTACGCAGAGCATATCAAAAATAATCATTTATTATTCAACATATATGAGAGCAATTTAAAACAGTTCATAAGTATATCAAATAGTAAGAATTGGCATGGGCATTTTAAAGACTCTCTAAAAATCATCACAACTCTGAGAAAATCTGTATTACTTCTACGCTAGGTGGTATACCCTACAACTCTAAAAAATTCCATGGGCTATATGGAAACTGCCATTAACTTAACAGCGACGGCCCCAACCCAAGTATGCCACAAGGGTCGGAGTCTCTGAATCTACTATGCCACACGGCCGTCACCAGCGTACAATAACAATCTACCCGTATCGATAAATACAGTTTCAGGATAAGAGTTGATTAAACTGCACCTTCTTTGGATAACCACCAAACCCTATTTAAGTCCTCTTTTAAAATCTATTAAAATATGCAGTATCTGAAAACACACTCTAAAAACATGCTCTGAAAACATAATCTGTTATGGCATAAATACATATGGTATCATCATACCATTGACTTGCAAGTCACATCTCTGAGCTCTTATTAGTCTATCATAAATCTCTGTATTTAAAATAGAAGTTTTGAGACCAACATTTCAATAATTCAATTCAATGAATCTTTTTTATTCAAATGTCATGTAAACACATGCAATTCTTTCTCATACACAAAAGAACATATTGACATGAAGAAACACACTCTCAACAATTCCAAATCATGTTCAAATACCATAATATTGCAAAAACATCTTTCAAATCACAAAACCATAATCTTTAATTCAATACAAGAGTGGGAGTTCATAATTTATGCTCTCAACAATCTTAAATCTCAAATTCATACATATACATATATATGTAAATTAATTTAGGAGAAAAGACCACAAGGCCAAAGAAATAGTAGAATAGAAACTTTAAAAATGCATAATCAATAATATAGTTTTCAAAACCCCCATAAACTACATGCATCAAAACCTTTAAATCATGCTTTAACAATTTCAAGCCCATGTAGGTTTTAGGATAAACCCCACGTACCTCTATTTCAAAGAATAATGAATGATTCTTGAAGCTTACGGATTGGGGATTCTAAATCTCTAATTATCTTCAAAAACTCACGGTTGAATCTTGAGTTACGAGGATTTTTAGTTTGAAACCTAATGGAGTTTCTTGATAGATTTTGATAAAAATAATCTTACTTTGGTGTTCTTGGAATTAAATCCTGTGTTAGAGATGATAAGGGGTTGGAGAAGTACCATTTTACCCTCAATGAGATGGAGTAACTATATAACTGGTGCCCAATTTTATGGGCCACTGCGATGCACCACTATTGCGGTGGCTCACTAGAAATTGACGAATGCAGAATTAGGATCCTCCGCGATGCACCACTATCATGAGGTCACACTGGAATTTGACAATTACTAATTAAACCATCTCCACGATGCGCTAAACACCAAAATGACAATGTTTTATGACTAGCACATAAAATAGCGATAACTTCTTCACTGAGTGTCTGTTTTGGACGAATCTTATATCGACAGAAAGGTTATTCTGTCCATAGGGAAATAAGTGTAAATCATTTTGGAAGCCAAAAATTGAAACTTTAGGGACAAAATTTGGCTAGGAAAAGTTTGGGGAAGTTACAATATCCCCCCTTGGGAACATTCATCCCCGAATGTTGACGCGATATGCAAACAAGTATTATTTCTAGCATACTAAGGCATAAAAATAATAAGGAAAGGATTTTCCCTTCCATTTTGTCATCCATTAGATCAAAAAGGTTTGGGTATCTAGATCTTATGTCAACTTTTGATTCCCAAGTCGCTTCTTCAATTTTTTGGTTTCTCCACAACACTTTAACTGAGGCTATCTATTTGTTCCTCAATCTTCTAACTTGGCAATCCAAAATCTCTACAGCATCTTCTTCATAGGATAAGGAGTCTGTTACTTTGATTTCTTCAATGGGCAATACTAATGAATGGTCCCCAATACACTTTTTCAACATGGATATGTGAAATACTGGATGAACGGAACCAAAACTTGCAGGCAACTCTAACTCATACGGAACTCCACCTATCCTTCTCACAATTTGCTATGGTCCTATATAAGGAGGACTCAGCTTACCTTTCTTCCCGAATCGTATGACTCCCTTCATAGGAAAGACTTTAAGAAATACCCAATCACCAACCTCAAACTCTAAGTCTCTTCTCTTTATATCAGCGTAAGACTTCTGTCGACTTTGAGCTATCTTAAGTCATTCTCTAATAATTTTCACATCCTCCATTGCCTGATGAACAAGGTCAGGCCTGAACAACGGGGTCTTTCCTACTTCATACCACCCTATAGGCGACCTACATCTCCTCCCACACAAGGCCTCAAATAGAGCTATCTTAATACTAGTATGATAGCTATTATTATATGCAAACTCTATTAATGGCAAGTGCTCTACCCAACTACCTTTAAATTTAATCATGCAGGCCCTCAACATATCCTCAAGGGTCAGGATAGTGTGATCATCTTGCCCATCTATCTAAGGGTGGAAAGCCGTGCTCAAATTCACTTGGGTACCTAAACCCTTTTGAAATAATCTCCAAAACTATGAAGAAAACTGTGTACCTTTGTCAGATATGATGGAAACAGGTGCCCCATGCAAACAAACAATTTCTGCAATGAACAGCTTGGCATAATCCTTTCCCGAATAATTTGTCTTGACAGGTAGAAAGTGAGCTAACTTGGTCGGCCTATCCACAATCACCCAAATGGAATCATACTAGTTTTGAGACCTCGAAAGTCCTATAATGAAGTCCATATTAATCATCTCTCATTTCCACAAAGGCAAAGATATCTCTTGAGAAGTACCACCTGTCCTCAAATATTCACTTTAACTTGTTGACAATTTAAACACTTAGAAACATAGTTAGCCACATCACGCTTCATATTATTCCACCAATAAATAGTTTTCAAATCCTGATGCATCTTAGTAGAGTTAGGGTGAACAACATACCTCAATATGTGAGCTTCGTCAAGGATTCTCTACCTCAGACCATCTACATATGGCATACATAACCTACCCTGGTATCTAAAAATACCATTACCACCAATTTCAAATGACATTACTTTTTGTTGACCCATATCTTTCTTGATCTGCATCATGATGGGATCTTCAACCTGCTTTTCTTTAACTTCTGTACAAAGGGAAGATTTAGCTTTCTTATGAACAACCACTCTTCCATCCTTGAAATCCAAAAGTCGCACTCCAATATTTGCAAGTCGGTGAATATTCTACACCATCTCCCTCTTTTCTTTCCCCACATGAGAAAGATTGCCCACAAATAACCTGCTGAGGGCATCGGCTACCATATTTTCCTTGCCCATGTGATAGTGCAACCTCATGTCATAGTCTTTTAAAAGTTCCAACCACCGCCTCTTCCTGAGATTTAATTCTTTCTGTAAGAAAACATACTGTAAACTCTTGTGGTCAGTAAATATATCAACGTGTACCCCATACAAATATTGCCGTCAGATCTTAAGTGAAAAAAGCAAAACCGCTAACTCCAAGTCATGAGTAGGGTAGTTTCGTTCGTGCACCTTCAACTACCTAGATACATAAGCTGCTACCTTACTGTGCTGCATAAAAACACACCCAAGTCCCACTCGGGATGCATCACAATATACAACAAAACCTTCTGTACCCTTTGAAAGAGTTAGAATAGGAGCAGTAGTCAACCTGTCTTTCAACTTCTCAAAATTATTTTCCTAAGAGTCAGACCATAAAAACTTCACCTTTTTCTGAGTTAACTTAGTAAGTGATGTAGCTATGGAAGAAAAACTTTCGATGAATCTTCTGTAATAACCCGCCCAACCCAAGAAGCTTTGAATATCAGTTGGAGTCGTGGGTCTGGGCCATTTTATCACTGCCTCAATCTTTTGGGGATAAACCTTATTCCTCTCACTAGACACAACATGCCCCAAGAATACAATAACATTCAGCCAGAATTTACACTTGGAAAATTTTGCATACAACTTATGATATTTAAGAGTCTGAAGGATGATTCAGAGGTGATTGGCATAGTCCTCCTCGCTCTTAGAATATACCAAAATGTCATCAATAAAGACAATAACAAACAGATCTAGAAACTGACGAAAAACCCTATTCATTAGATCCATAAAAGCTGCAGAGGCGTTAGTCAACCCGAAAGACATGACTAAGAATTCATAATGGCCATATCTGGTTTGGGAAGCTATTTTGGGATTATCTGACTCTTTAACTTTCAACTGGTGATATCCTGAACAAAGCACCCAGAAGTTGGTCAAAAAGATCATCAATCCTAGTAAGGGGATATTTATTTTTAATCATTACCTTATTCAACTGGCAGTAATCTATGCACATACACAGGCAACCATCTTTCTTTTGCACGAAAAAAATAGCTGCACCCCAGGGAGACATACAGGGGTGGATAAAAACTTTATCTAGAATATCTGCTAGCTGTTCTTTCAACTCTTTTAGCTCTGCAGGAGCCATCCTATATGGCAGAATAGAAATAGAATGGATATCTGGCAATAAATTAATACCAAAATCTATCTCCCTATCAGGGGGTATTCTGAGGAGATCATTTGGAAAGACTTCTGGAAATTCATTCACTACGGGGACAGACTGAAGAGGAAGAATTTTAGCACTAGAATCTTTAACCCAAATAAGATGATACAAGAAACCTTTGAAAATAAGTTTACGGGCCCTGAGGTAAGGTATAAAGTGCCCTCTAGGAGCTAGAGAATGTCCCTCCAATTCTATCACCAACTCATTTGGAAAAGAAAAGGTGACTCTTCAGGTCCTATAATTTAAGGTGACATTGTATGAATGGATCTAGTCCATCCCTAAGATGGCATCAAAATCAACTATATCAAGTTCTATGAGATATTCCTCAGTATCCCATCTGAAAATAGACACAACACAATTTCTATACATCCTCCTAGCCACTATAGAATCTCCCAACTCACCTGGTGAGGCCTCTGTCTCCTGGTGATTGTTCAAAGAATACAACCAATTTTGTTCATTTTTGGCGGCTGAAATGGCACCTTTCTGAGGTGGTGGTGTGGATAAATTTACCTACGACTTGGCTCCTTCAACATTAATCTTTGCTGTCGGACAGTCTCTCTATATATGGCCTAACTGGCCGTATGAATAACACACCAAAGTGCCAAACTGGCATCTCCCTAGATGATTCCTCTCGCATTTCCCATAGCGCGGACAGGATCGAGAGATCTGGGCTACACTTCCCTGCAATTGCGTACCCTGCATTCTCGACCCCTGACTTGACTGGAAATTTTGGGTACGTTGCTCAGCTGCAGTTCTGGACACTAGAGCACTAGTTTCCAATTGAGCATTACCCTAATTCTTTTTATTTTGCCATTTTCCACCCCAATTGTCTCTCTGCTGCTGACGATGACTCTGGTCTATCACTCTATCTCTCTTTGCCTACCTATCTTTTTCCCTAGATTCGGCTATCTTCTTCTTGTTCTCTTCAACTTGTTGCATATGGACTGACAGTTTAGAAAAGTCCATATTCCTATTCAGCATAGCTCCCTGACACTTAAGCACCAGATCATCTAAAAGGCCGGAAGCAAACTTTCTCATTCGGGCCCTCTTACGGCTCGTCATCTCAGGGGCATAAAGGGCCAGCTGATTAAACTTTAAAGTATACTCCTGAACACTCATCTTACCCTGCTTAAGGTTTATGAACTCCTCTTCTTTAGCTTTCCTTATCTCCAGAGGAAAGAATCGGTTAAGAAATGCTTCCACAAACTCATCCCAAACTGTGGGCTCAGCATTATCACTCTTTGCATCTTCCCACTCATTGTACCATTGGTTCGCTATATCCTTTAGCTGATATGCTGATAGCTCAACACCTTCCACCTGATCAATATGTATTACTTAAAAATCTTCTCCATTTCATATACGAACTCCTGCAGGTCCTCTTCTTCCTTAGCGCCTGAGAACTTGGGCGAGTTTCTTCTTATGAATAGGACCACTCTAGTAACTTCTGAAGTAACCGACGCCGACCCCATATCCTCCGACGTCTGAGTCTGTGAAGTAACCAACTATCCAAGCATGTTAATAGACTATCAAAATTAAGCATTAGAAACCTCTCCTTCACGAGGCTGAGTGCGATTGGCCCCTATCTGGGGAGCTCTGGGAGTACTGGTCGGTATAGGAGGTACTCTCGGAGTAGGAATAGGTTCTGGGGTATGATCTCTATTATGGGTCCACATCCCATGGGTGTGAAGGGCTTCATCATCCTGAGCATTAACGTTGGTGAGACAGGGAGGCATCGCTGGTTTTTCTGAAAAGTAATAGGTCATTGATTAGGGGACAGATTAGAATCTAAAGCACAAACTAAATCACAAAGAAGAGAAATATTCTTAAACACCTAGTAGCCCCCTGCTTATAAGTGTGGTGCACAATACACCCAGAACTAAGACTCTACCCAACATGATTTTGCAGACATCTTGGGACCATGAACCATGCTATGATACCAAGTTTATCATGACTCAAACTAGGGCCTGGCCATGATGGACATCCCAAACCATGAAGGCCCAGAACGCCCTTTTTTATCTGGTAATCAAGCACAACATTCATATAATAAAAAAAGATGTAGAAACATAATCTGCTACGGAAAATATGGTCCATTCCAAATTCATCATAAGTATGGAAACTATAAATCAACTATATCTAAATAACATCTGACTCAGTCTACGAAATCTCTACTACATGAAAATCTGACAACTGTTTAAAACTAGGACAAGGCCCCCAGTAGACTAAATCTAAAATAAGTGACATAATCTAAAAAGATAGGCCTTCTAGAATTGAGAAGGCTCACTACTGCACAACCTGATCAGCTGTCTGAATTATCTACTGCTTATCTGGACCCCTAGACTGTGCCTAAGAGCCTGATAGGTTAGAGGGGGAGGGGGTCAATACAGATGTACTGGATGCAGAGCATAACCAAAATAATTATTTATTATTCAACATATATGAGAGTAATTTAAAATAGTTCATAAGTATATCAAATAGTAAGAATTTGTATGGGCATTTTAAAGACTCTGTAAAAAT
The DNA here is from genome assembly GCF_002878395.1 of Capsicum annuum. Lineage (NCBI taxonomy): Eukaryota > Viridiplantae > Streptophyta > Magnoliopsida > Solanales > Solanaceae > Capsicum > Capsicum annuum. The sequence goes on along the minus strand of NW_025832006.1, from coordinate 116,606 downwards.
CATCTCAACTCTGAGAAAATCTGTATCACTTCTGTGCTAGGTGGTATAACCTACAACTCTGAAAAATTCCATGGGCTATATGGAAACTTTCTTTAACTCAGCAGCGAAGCCCCTAACCCAAGTGTGCCGCAAGAGTCGGAGTCTCTAAATCTACTATGCCACATAGCCGTCGCCAGCGTACAATAATAATCTACTTATATCAGCAAATACGATTTCAGGCTAAGAGTTGCTTGAACTTGCCCCTTCTTCGGGTAACCACCTAAACCTCTTTAAGCCCCTTTTTAAAATCTATTAAAACATGTAATATCTAAAAACATACTCTGAAAACATGCTATGAAAACATACTCTGAAAACATACTCTAAAAACATAATCTGTTATGGAATAAATACATATGTTATTGTCATACCATTGACTTACAAGTCACATCTCTGAGCCATTATTAGTCTATCATAAATCTCTGTATTCAAAACACAAGTTTTGAGACCATCTTTTTAATAATTCAATTCAATGAATCTTTTTTTTTTCAAACCTCATGTAAACACATGTAGTTCTTTCTCACACACACAAGAACATATTGACATCAAGAAACACCCTCTCAACAATTCCAAATCATGTTCAAATTGCAGGATATTGCAAAACATCTTTCAAATCACAAAACCATAATCTTTAATTCTATACAAGAGAGGGAGTTCATAATTTATGCTCTCAACAATCTTAAATCTCATATTCATACGTATACATATATATGTAAATCAATTTAGGGGAAAAGACCACTAGTCAAAAGCAATAGTAGCTTAGAAACTTTTGAAATGCATAATCAATAATATAGTATTCAAAACCCCTATAAAATGCATGCATCAAAACCTTTAAATCATGCTTTAACAATTTCAAGGCCATGTAGGTTTTAGGATAAACCCAACATACCTCTATTTCAAAGAATAATGAATGATTCTTGAAGCTTACAGATTGGGAATTTCAAATCTCTAATTATCTTTAAAAACTCATGGTTGAATCTTCAGTTATGAGGATTTTTAGTTTGAAACCCTTATGTAGTTTCTTGAGAGATTTTGATGAAAATAATCTTAATTTGGTGTTTTTGGGATTAAATTCCATGTAAGAGTTGATAAGGGTTTAAAGAAGTACCATTTTACCCTTGATGAGATGGAGTAAAAATATAACTGTTGCCCAATTTTATGGGCCACCACGATGCGCCACTATCACGCTGGCTCACTGGAAATTGATTAATGCAGAATTAGGGTCCTCCATGATGTGCCACTCTCGCGAGGTCCCACTAGAATTTTACAATTGCTAATTAAACCATTTCCGCAATGTGCTAACTACCAAAATGACAATATTTTACGACTAGCACATAAAATAGCCATAACTTCTTCATCGAGTGTCTGTTTTGGATGAATCTTATATCGATAGAAAGTTTATTCAGTCATATACATAATGAAAAGTTGAAATCTATGGAATTCCTCAAGGAAGTAAGTGTAAATTAGTCTAGAATCCAAAGCTTGACACTTTAGGGAAAAAATTTAGCTAGGAAGAGTTTGGGGGCATTACAGTTTATTTGTTTTTTTTGTTTATTTGTATGATCTTTATAGTGTATGCCAAGAACGAAATGTTCCAGAGAATCGTTGTAACCACTAAATCTGGAACCACAACAAATTGGAAGAATGGAAGAACAACAAGAGGCTGACAGATTGCCAGCCTTAGCTAGAGCTCAGGTGAATGTGCAAAATGTCAAGCAACAAGAATGACATCCAAATACTAAGGACAAAGATTTAGGAGATGAGGAGTTTCTAAATCCTGATAATCCAAGGCATGCAGAGCAAATATCTATACCAGTACGGCGTAAGGTTAATAGGAACCATCTGTTTTGAGAAAGGCAAGAGTACCAGCCGGTCCTGTATGATCTCAACAATGATGGTGATGAAATGGATGGAGCATGTGCAACGGCTGCAATTATTCCTCCACCGTTGGCACCTAAGGCAAAATTCAACATTACAAGTACTATGATTCAACTCCTAAATCTGAAGGGGTTGTTTGGTAGCCTTTCTGGGGATGACCCAAAGTTGCATCTGGTGAATTTTATTACTATCTGTAAATCTTTTGATAGCCTAAGAGTGGGCCAGAATGCTATTCAGTTGAGATTATTTCTATTGTCTCTTTCTGGGGAGGCAACATTATAACTAAATGAGTTGATACCCAATTCTATAACTAACTGTAGACAGTTGATAGGAGCTTTCCTAAAAAGGTTCTTTTTACCTTACAGGAGGGTACAGTTGAGAGACGAGATCAACAACTTTAGGCAGCTCCCGATTGAAGCATTGCATGAAACCTGGGAAAGATTCAAGAAAAAATTGACACAGTGTCTGTACCATAACATGACGAACATACATTTGATGGAAACTTTGTACTGGGGTCTTAACTCTTTTACAAAGACAATTGTAGAAAATGCTGCTAGTGGTTTGTTTGTTGATCTAACATTCCCAGAGGCTTTAGAGATGCTGGACAGAATGACTAAATAGAGTCGAGCATGGTGCACCAGAGACTCTGTGGTGGCCAACCCCACTACTTCCGTAGGGATTACTGCATAACAACGCAAAATAAAAGAGGAGCATGACCAAGAATGGCTCATCTTAAAACACAGATAGACTTACTAACCAAGCACTTGCTATCAGGCAAGATTGAAAAAGTGAAAGCTATGGGATCTCAAGATAAAAGTAAGGCTAATGCAGATGAAGAGGCTAACTATATTAATAATCAAGGGGGCTTTTGAGGCAATATCCAAGGGAATCAAGGTCAGACTTACTAAGATAAGCCTGGTTATAAACATAGGGAGCAAGGAAATTAGAGGAATAACAATGATAGGAGCGGGTTATATATTTCTCCTGGAAATTATGAGGCTGCTTTAATAAGTTCTAAAAAGATATCCATGGAGGACATGATGGCTAATTTGTTGAAGGTAGTGGAAGCTACCAACTCTGGTGTGACCACCATGAAGACCAATCTAACATCCATCAGTCAGTTGGTGCACTCACACTTCACCACAATTAAATAGTTAGAGCAGCAGATGGGCCATCTCTCTACAGCATTCAACCATAGGTAGAGTGGAATGTTATCAAGTGATATGGTCCAAAATCTATAGAATAATGGCTTATACATAGCTATTACCACTGAAGTGGTAAGATATTACCTGACCCTTCTGTAGGCAAACCTGTAAGTAATGAGGTAGTTGATTATGAACTGGAAGAAAGTAGTCAAGTGGAGTCTGAGAAGCTAGATAATTCTAATAATGTTCTTGAAAAAGGAAAAGAGAAGGAGAAGGAGGTAGTGTTGAAAGCTATCCTAAGACAAATGATGTAAAATTCAGCAAATTCATGCAAACACTCAAGAAGTTGACAATAAATGTGCCATTGGAGGAGGCACTCGAACAAATGCAAGGATATGCTAAATTCATGAAGGAACTTGTTACTAAGAAAAGAGCAGTGAACTACGAATTGGAGAATATGTCCATCATTATAGCGTTATTTCTAAAAGGACCTTGGTGCAGAAGAAACCAGACCCAGGCGCATTCACTATTACCTGTACAATTGGGACTATGAAATTTTCCAAGGCATTATGTGATCTTAGAGCAAGAATTAATTTGATGCCGCTGTCTGTATATAGAAAGTTGGGTCTAGGAAATCCCACCCCACCAACATGCGACTTGTGATGGCGGATAGGTCAGTAAAATGACCTGTTGGCATTTTATATAATATGTTGGTGAAGGTATCCAACTTCATATTCCCTATAGATTTCTTTATTCTAGATTGCGAGGTGGACTTTGAGGTGCCCATAATCTTGGGTCGACCTTTTCTCACAACCGAAAGTATATTGATTGATTTAAGAGAAAATAAGCTCTTATTCAGGATGAATAATGAAGTGGTATGGTTTGATATGTGTAAATCAATGAAGCAACAAGAAGAAATAAGTGTGTTCTCAGTAGTTTATTTGTATTATGAGGGTGAACAAAAGGTATAAAGAGAGGATAAATTTGTTGCTGAGCCTTTAGCCGCAGTTCTAATGAACTTCGATCGTGAAGGCATTGAAGAGTGAGAAGAAACTGTTTATGCCCTATTAGGCATGGGTTCATAGCATTATGCTCCTAAAAAGCTAAACCTTGACCTAGCTAATCGACCAACACCACCAGCCAAGCCATCCATTGAGGAGCCACCAGTGTTGGAATTGAAAGAACTGCCTGGGCACTTACGATACGTATTTTTGGGCAATAGAAATATGCTACCTATTATTATTGTTGTTTATCTGGGTGAGCAACAAGTAAAAACACTTATTTCAGTACTTCAGAGGCACAAGAGAGCTATAGAATGGACCATCACAGATATTATTAGCATTTCCCCTGGCATCTGCACGCATAAAATACAACTGGAAGATGATTGTATTCCAACCATAGAGCATCAACGCCATATTAACCCACCAATGCAAGAGGTGGTTAAGCAGAAGATTATTAAGTTGTTGGATGCAGGAGTGGTTTACCCGATTTCTAACAGCAAATGGGTAAGCCCAGTTCAATGCATGCCTAAAAAGTGGGGCATGACTGTGGTTGCAAATAAAAGAAAAGAGTTGATCCCACTCAGGCTTGTGAATTGGGGAAGAGTTTACATGGATTACCACAAGCTGAATTTATGGACTCTGAAAGACCACTTCCCGATGCTCTTTATGGACCAAATACTTGATCGATTAGCTGGAAGAGAATGGTATTGCTTCTTGGATAGATATTTTAGATACAACTAAATCGGTATTACTCCTAAAGATCAAGAGAAAACAACATTCACTTGCCTATATGGAACCTTTGCATTTAAGAGGATGCCATTTGGAATATGCAATGCACCTGCCACTTTTCAACGGTGCATGATGTCTAGCTTCTCAGATATAGTGGAGGACACCATAAAGGTATTCATGGATAATATCTCTGTGGTGGGAGATTCATTTGAGGTGTGCTTAGAAAACCTGAGCATAGCCTTACAACGATGTGTTGAATTCAATTTGGTGCTAAACTAGAAAAAATGCCATTTTATGGTAAAGGACGGCATTGTTCTCAGCCTCAAAATTTCAGCAAAAGGGATAGAAGTTGATCAAGCCAAGGTGGAGGTTATTGAGAAACTACCACGTCCCATTTTAGTGAAGGGAGTGCGTAGTTTTCTTGGACATGCTGGCTTTTATTAGAGGTTTATAAAAGACTTCTCGATAGTTTCAAATCCACTTTGCAAACTTTTAGATAAAGAAGTGAAATTTTCCTTTAATGATGATTGCTTGAAGGCATTTAAATGCCTTAAAAAGAAGCTGGTTGAGGACCCTATTATTGTTGCACCAGACTGGTCAAAACCATTTGAGATCATGTGTGATGAAAGCAATGTTGCCTTCAGAGCTGTATTGGGACAAAAGAAGGACAAATTGTTTTATCTAATATATTATACCAGCAAAGCACTAAATGGAGCGCAAAAGAACTACACCGTTACTGAGAAGGAGCTTCTGGCTGTAGTGTATGATTTTGAGAAATTCAGGGCTTATCTGCTTGGGACCAAGGTGGTGGTCCACACTGACCATGCAGCCTTAAGGTATTTGATGGCTAAGAAGGGTGCAAAACAAAGGATGATTAGATGGGTATTACTTCTACAAGAATTTGACTTTGAAGTCAAGGATAGAAAAGGTTGTGAAAACCAGGTTACAGATTATCTGTCTAGAATGGAAGGTGAGCAAGCAAGTAGTGATGAAATATAGATAAATGATGCATTTCCTGATGATGAGCTATTAGCTATTGCAGTGGAGAAATTTCTTTGGTACACCAATTTTGCAAATTATGTTATAAGTAAAGTCATTACAAAAAATCTCTCTTTTCATCATAGGAAGAAATTCTTGCATGATGTGACATATTATTTCTGTGATGAGCCATATATTTTTTGGCGATGTGCTGATAATATTATAAGGAGATGTGTGCCAGAGGTGGATGTATTATGCATATTGGAGGCATGTCATGCTTCCCAATTGGAGTCCACCATACAGGTGACCGAAGGGCTAGGAATATGTTATAGAAAAGCTACTATTGGCGAAAATTGTTCAAGGATGCCCACGAGTTTGTGCTGAAATATGACCAATGTCAGAGGCAGGGGTTAATCTCCAAAAGACATGAGATGCCTTTGACTAAGATGCTTGAAGTGGAACTGTTTGATGTCTGGGGCATCGATTTCATGGGAACTTTTGTAAGCTCGTATGGGATGAAGTATATTTTAGTTGCTATTGACTATGTCTCAAAATGGGTTAAAGCTTTTGCCTTGTCCGATAATGAAGGAAAGAGGGTTGTTGCTTTTCTCAAAAAGAATATATTCTCTCGCTTTAGAGTACCATATATATTATAAGTGATGGAGGCTATCATTTTTGTAACAAAGTGTTTTGAGCTACATTAGAAAAATATAGGGTGAAATAGCATAGAGTAGCCACTCCATATCACCCACAAACTAGCAGGCAAGTGGAGGTGTCAAATTGAGAGATTAAAGCCATCCTAGCCAAAACGGTGAATGCTAATTGGAAAGACTGGTCTCGAAATATCTATGTGCCTTGTGGGCATATCGGACTTCTTTAAAGACACCCATTGATATGTCACCATTTCAGCTAGTCTATGGAAAAGCTTTTCACTTACCAATAGAGCTGGAGCGCAAAGCCTTATGGGAACTCAAAAGGCTAAATTTGAGTTAGAAAGAGGAAATAGAGCTGAGACTAGGACAACTGAATAAGATGGATGAATTTTGTCTCAAGGAATATAAACGAGTAGTCCTATATAAAGAAAAGATGAAAAAATACTATGATTGGAGAATAGATAAATGAGACTTCCAAAAGGGTGACTTGGTTCTTCTATTCAATTCTAGACTCAAATTGTTCCTTGGTAAGCTTAAATCTAGGTGGCCAGGTCCTTTTAGAGTTAGTCAAGTCTACTTATATGGAGTGGTGGAACTTGAAAATAAAGAAATCAGTACCTTCAAGGTAAATGACAACGAGTCAAACTTTATATTGGTCCAAAAGAATCAATGAAAAGTGTCACTACTAGCTGTCTTGATGTAGTCTAAAGTAATTGAGATACCTGAGTCATGCTGCGATGTTAAATCAGGCACAGCATAGGAGGCAACCCCTGGCCCCTAGGATTGATATATTTTAGGTATACTCTAACCCTTATTTTAGATTTTCTTTGATTTTAAGTTGAGGGTGTAGGGCAAATTTGTTGTTGTAAAATTTTGTAGTCAAGTAGGAGAAATACTTGTACTTGAGGTAGTTGAATTATTTTGTGATTTTTGTACACCTCTTTAAGTGGTCTACTATTTTAAAGTGAGTGATTTGCATTTAAGTGTAACCACCATGCATCTTTGTATGGCATTAGTTCTAATAACATAATAATCAATGCTAAACAACTACACGAACTGAATGAGTAGTCGAGTACGATATACCTATGTGCCAAGTGTGTGTGTGAGATGTTACTCAGTTCCCTCTATATACTGAAGCCAGAACTTTCCCGGTTAGTCTTACCTAGGTTGAAGGATAGAGGTTAGGTAAGGATCATAAGCCGTTGTAATATTAGCTTACTTTAGCCTAAATGGCCTTCCCTATGTGTATCATATTCCTTGATCCCTGTTTTGAGCCTAATTAGCCTATTTCTTTGTATGACACCCCTTACCTTTTCATTTAGATCATAATGAACTTGTTTTGTCCTTGGTCCTCCTTGGACACTGTGTACCTTGACTTAGGCAAATTGCCTAAGTTAAGGGTGGCTATCATAGGGGTGCATGATATAGAATGAGTATGAAGAAAGGTAGCATAAAAGAAAAGAATAAAAAGTTAGGTGCAGAACAAAAGAGCAAGAAAAAGAAAAAATTGTGAAAAAGAATAAGTAATTGAGAAAAGACTGCACCCATCCTAAATAATTGTGATCAAGAAAAGAGAAGAGCAGAAAAGGCTAATGAGTGAAACTCCAAAAATCTAGTGTTGTGTCAAGGAGGATTATTCACTTTAAATACCATCGAGTATCATACCAACCCCTAACCTACATTAAAAGCCTAAGATAAGTCCTATAGTGTTCCTAGCTAACCTAACTAAAGATCTGGGTAATGAAAATAAGGGCTAGCCTATGGTACTTGGCATACACTGATTGGAACTTCGTTCTGAGAGTAAGCGTTTTAAGTGTCCCCATAGTTACTCATATAATTTCTGATATGTGATGAGAGGGATTTCTTTGCTTTGAGTGCACACTGGTTACATTGCCAGTTACTAACTTAATCTAGTAGTGTAATACTGGTCTATGCATGGTTGTTATAGCTGAATTGATGCCATATCTTGATTCCTGTGTGTTGCATTGGTCTTCTTCATTGTACTTATATTGACTAACTTTAGAGATGTTGAAAGTGTTTTGAGATGATATGGATGATTGACTGCCAAATGTGCTTTGTATTCTCTTAGTTGTGCTGAGTTGCTTAAGGAAAAACAATTATTTTAAGTTAAGGGTGTTGATGTGTGAGCCAATGCTAACACATTTGAGGCTTTTAACTAAGAATAATTGTGAAGTATTAAGCAACTTTTGTTGTTTTTGATTGTTTTATGTTTGATTTTTCAGAAGAAGCTAATATGTTAGAGAATAAACAATAATGGAAGCAAATGAGCTGAAATCTAAAGTAAATAGAGCCAAAGTATGGCTGACGACATTTGTGATAAGTCGTCAGCCCTATGATAAGCTATCAGCTTCATCCTCAGCCATAGATAGAGAATTGGCATAAGTTGAAAGTTGTGATGACATTTTGTGATAGGTCATCAAGGAGATGATAAGCCGTCAAGAATGCCTTCAGCCTAAGGCAACACATGAGAACTGATGCAGAGACTTGATGATACTTGTGATAATTCATCAAGGAGCTGATAGGGTGTCACTGTTTGTCGTTTGCATTAGGCAACAAGTGTCTAAAGCAAAGAGGAAGCTGACGACATTTGTGATAAGTCGTCAGCCTCCTGATAGGCTATCACAAATACCGTTACCTAATTTGAAGAATTTCTAAATTTTATTATTTTGTTTCCATAGTTAGGGTAAACTATTTAAATCCTTGTTTAGTGTTTTCTTAAGAGTTCAGAACCTTGAGTTTTGAGAGACGATACTTGGATATTTTCTCTCTCTAACTTCTTGGCTTTAAAAAAGCAATTATTTTGAAGAGAATTTAATCATTATTTTGGGATTTTCTATTGTGATATAATCTGAGATTCACTGGTTATTATTCATCTTATGGTAATTTTATATTTCAAAGCATGAATTCATCTAGTTGCTTCAATTATTACATCATGTGCAGCTAAATTCCTTTAACCTGAATTATGGGATCTAGGGGTAGGTCTTGATAAGGTGCTGAGTGTTTAAAATTTGAAAGGTAATAGGACTCCTTGATAATTCTGATGTTTTAATTACTGTCCGTTAGTTGCAAATAATAGATAACACTTGCTTTGACTTGGTTGAGAAAGAAATCAAATATAGTGGGAAGTGAATTATCAACAGGGACTTGGAAATACTAAACTTCCGTTTAATAATTAACGTTGTAACAAGGCTGGTTAACCTGAGGTAAAGTCTGGGTAGTGAATATAAATTCCCTAAGTCTGAGAGGATTAGGTAATTAAATGCTTAAGTAGATCGAGAGACATTTAAGCATAACTTCAATAAAGATAAGTTGTTGTCCTACCTACCGTGAGAATCTTGAACCACTTGTAGCATCTATCAAGTACTAAAATCCCTAGTGAACATAATTCTAGTTTTTTATAAACTCTTGATTACGAACACTGATTAAAGTAATTAAAAATTACTTGTTCAACTAAAAACCCCCATTTCTGGAAACATCCAACTATCAGTTGATTAAATCAAAAACGACTTACCTTCACACCATATTCCCTGGGGGATTTAACCCCAACCTAGTTGGGTTTTATATTGACAACGATCGCTTACATTCTCATTAAGATTTGTAGTTTAAGTGTTATCACCAGTCCCGGCAAGATCAAGAAAATTCTCCTAAGGTGGTTACTGGTACATTATAGATCTTTCATGTGCTTGTTTATTCTTTACTAGATCCAGGTGCTTCATTGTCTTTTGTTACTCCCCATATAGCTATTGATTTCGGAGTCAGTCCCAAAATTCTAGTAGAGCCCTTTTTAGTCTTTACTCCTGTGGGTAAAACTATCATAGCCCGGTGGGTATACAGGAACTTCCCGGTTATGATATTTCAGAAAGTCACTTCAGCAGATTTAGTCGAATTAGAGATGATTCATTTTGATGTCATTCTAGGCATGGATTGGCTTCGTTCCTTGTATGCCACAGTCGACTACAGAAACAGAATAGTCCTGTTTTAATTCCCTAATAAACCTAACCTAGAGTGGAAGGGTAGTGTATCCTCTTACAGAGGTCAACTTATTTCTTACCTCCGTGCAATGAAATTGATATATAGAGGATACGTCTATCATCTTGTTCATATTAAGGATTCCTATTCTAAAACTCCCAGTCTTGAATCCATTCCAATTGTGAATGAATATTCATATGTCTTTCCTGAAGATCTTCTAAGAATTCCTCCCAAAAAGGAAATGGACTTCGACATTGATCTTCTTCCAGATACTCAGCCTATCTCTATTCCTCTATATAGAATGGTACCAGTAGAACTAAATAAATAGGTGAATGATCTCTTAGATAAGGGATTCATCAGACCCAGCTTTTTCCTGTGGGGCACACCAGTCTTATTTGTGTGCAAGAAAGATGGTTTTTTTTAGAATGTGTATTGATTACCATCAACGCAATAAGGTCACGATCAAGAACAAGTATCCTTTTCCAAGAAGCGATAACTTATTTGACCAACTTCAGGGTGCTAGTTATTTCTCTAAGATAGACCTCAGATCCGACTACCGTCAACTCAGAGTTAGAGAATGTGACATTTCGAAAACAACTTTCTATACTTGGTATGGTCACTTTGAATTCCTATTTATGTCATTTAGTCTTACCAATGCCCCAGTAGCTTTCATGGACTTGATAAACCACGTGTTCAAAAAATACTTAGACATGTTCGTCATAGTCTTTATAGATGATATTCTGGTCTATTCTCGCAGTGCGCGAGATTATGTAGACCATCTTAGAAAAGTACTACAGACTCTCAAAGATCATCAACTACTCCCTAAATTCAGTAAGTGAAAATTTTTACTAAGGTCAGTAGCATTCCTTTGTCATATTGTTTCGGGTGATGGCATGAGAGTATATCCTCAAAAGACCAAAGCAGTAAGAAACTGGCCCAGACCTTTCTCTCTATTAGATATTAGGAGTTTCTTTGGTTTGGCTAGATATTACAGATCGTTTATTCAGGGATTTTCATCTATTACATCCCCTATGTCTAGGTTGACTCTGAAGAAAATCAAGTTTCAGTGATTAGATCCTTGCGAGAAGAGTTTTCAGGAGTTGAAGACTCGACCTACCTCAGCTCCAGTTTTAGCTCTTCCAAATGGTCTAGATAGGTTTGTAGTGTATTGTGATGCATCCAGAGTGGGTTTAGGTTGTGTCCTCATGTACCATGGTAAGGTCATAGACTACTCCTCCAGATAGCTTAAACCCCATGAGAAGAATTATCCTACTCATAATCTTGAGTTAACAGCTATAGTCTTTGCTTTGAAGATTTGGAGGCATTATCTCTATGGAGTTCATATAGATAACTTCACAGATCATAAGAGTCTTTAGTATGTCTTTTCTCAGAATGATCTCAATCTTCGTCAGAGAAGGCAGTTAGATCTCTTGAATTATTATGACATGAGTGTCCTCTATTATCCGAGCAAGGCCAATGTAGTGGCCGACACTCGTAATAGACTGTCTATGGGTAGTATTGCTCATGTGGATGATAGTAAGAAGAAGGTAGCTCAGGAAGTACATCAATTTACCATACTAGGCATTCGCTTAGTCGATTTAGATGAGGGTGATATATGGGTTCAGAGTAGTTCAGAATCATCTCTACTTTCCGAGATAAAAGAAAAGCAGGATAGAGTGTTCATCACAAACTTGGTATCAAGTACCATTGCATATTCAGTCATGCATTTATGTATTAGTTTAGTTATATACTTGTACATTAGACATGCATTCTCAGTGTGACAAACTTAGTTCCTCAGAACACTCAATCATGCATTCATGAATCAGTTACGCATGTATCAGGTATGCGTGTCCAGTATGATATTTTCAGTTATCAGTCATGCCAGTTATGAGATCATGTTTCAGCTATTCATATTCAGCATGTATGTCAGTTTATGTTTGATACAGCCAAATTACAACTCTCATTAGAAAGTGCAAGCAGTCGCTGTCAACTATAGAACCCAACTGGGTTGGGTGTCAAATCCCACAGGGAATACTATGATCACTAAGTATTGCGATTATTATTAGACTGTTGATCGAAGGTTCCAAGGTAAGGGGGGTTTCAGTTTAGGTGCACAATAATATTATCAGTGTAACGATGAGATGATATATGTAATAATATTTGATCACAGAGAATGACAAGTTAGGGTTATGTCCACCTTGTAGCTTCTACT
>NW_025832006.1:90075-100984 GCF_002878395.1 Capsicum annuum | reverse complement strand
TGTGGAGGACAACTCTGATGATGAAGACTCTGATGATGATTCTGACGCAGGGGGTATGACCCCGGATGTAAAGCAGGAGTCTGACTAACCAGGTTTTTGCTTATTTATTTACACTGAGGGCAGTGTGTTCCTTCTTAGTGTGGGGTGTTGCACTGCGTACTGCTTTCCCTCATTTATTCTATAGTCATTTTGATTTAGTCGTAATTAGTCAGATTTTGCATGAAATTGTTCTTATAGACGGCATAGCATTATAACAAGAGTTTGTGCTGAATCACTACTATTGAAACATTTAGGCTCTAAGTTGTGACTCACTCTGTGATAATTGTTTGTGGTTTAATTCATTTATCTGTTAGGTCAAGAATCTGTAATGCTCCCAATTAAGTTGACCATGTGCCATGTGTGTGTAAGGTTATTGTATATTCTTTGTAATGGCTGATGCTAGAATTTGCCTAGTGTGTGTGTGAAGCGAAATAAAGATTGTGAGTTTAGGAGATGATTTAGGCATTTCTTTGGCAGCCCTGATTTTTTATCTTCTTTTTTACCTACCTTTGTACATTGTCCTAGTGAACACCCATTGAGCCTTTAGCTATTTTCTTTGGCAACCCCATATGTAGCCTAATCCATTTTTTTGAAAAGACCATAATTTGATCCAAAAGCTCCTAAGCGCTTTAAATTGTAGAATCAAGTTGAGTAAAGAGTGTGGCAAAATAAGAGGAAAATGGTGAAAGTGATGCCCCAAAGTTTAGTTATTGGTACATGAAAATATTGTGATCGAGGGTGGATATCATAGGGATGCTTAATAAAAATAAAGAAAAAAAAAGAGAGATAAAAAAAAAGAAAAAAAAAGAGAAAAATAAAATTAAAAAAAAAAGAGTTGTATATTCCCATTATAGTGTTTTTAATTAACAAAATGGGTGAAGAAGGGTAGAGTGGTTATTAAAAGTTATTGTAAATGGCATAATGTAGTGTATTAAAGCGCTTAGGGAGCATAGTCACCATTTTTGGCCAAAATAGTCCTACCCGTCCCTTTAGCCTACTTTACAACCCGTAAAGACCTATTTGATCCTAACCTTAGCATTCTGATATTAGTGGAGCATTAAACTAAGGGAAAGCATATGGTCATCAGTTGTAATCTAAGAATTCTTTGTAAGAGTGAGAGCGAGCAAGTTCTTATACCCATATTTCTGAAAAATGCAAAACTATGAGTGATTATGGGTAACATTTTGTGTGAGCGCACATGGTTGATGATTGTTGGGTAGTTTTATATGATTTTTGTGGCTTAACTTGTGTATACGAATTAACCAACTTAATGAATCTATATTGGAGGGTGAGTTGTTTCTAGTAATGATCAAGAAATCTACCCTTTGTTAATAATTGAAGTGTATGTCTTGTTGAAGATTTTGTGTTGCTCTTGTGAATTTTTGTTAGGTATTCGCATGGAGGTACTATTTTGTTCGAGGACAAACAAAGCTTTAAGTGTGGGGTGGTGATGTTGGGCGTATTTGTACGTCTAAGCACCATAACTTACCCATGTTTTAGCTAAGTTTTGAGGATAAAATACATAATTCTTGCACTTTTAGTCTATTTTTAGTTAAGTGAGCTGACCTATATGATTAGCATGCTTTTCAGGAACTAATGAGGAAGATTACAGCACTTTGGGGACCTATGGACAGCAAAGGAAAACTTCACATAAAAAGGAAAGCAGCTCTTGGACTGAATGTGACGCATGGGAACTTTTTTCGGGCAAACTCAATATTTTTAAATAATTAAGGATGCAGTAGCAATTTATTAGAGAAGGATGTTATTAAAAGCATGATTGCTGAATTTTTAGTTGAATTATTCACATTCTGTATTATTTGAAAAAAGGAAAAAGTGGCTTAGCTTGAGGACAGAGAGAGAGAAACGCGTTTCTCTCTTATTTTCGCTAGTCATCTTTATCACCAAGATCATTCTAAGTTTTGGGTATGATAAATATTTCTAGTTTGATTTCTGTTTTATTCATGAGTAGCTAAGTTTATTTGTTAGGGTTATGGAAACCTTGTAGTATACTCTCTATTGCTATGGGTTTGTGAATTTATGATGTGTTAATCCACTTATATCATTACTCTCTTCATTTTGATTGAATTCTCATGGTTGCAAACATAGGGAATGCGCCATTATAGCAATAACTTTTTGATAGAAAAGTTACTGTTTGGAAAAGAGAGTGTGACAAGAAAATAGGGTTTCCAACCTCTATTTTACACGTTAATGCCCTAGTAGGATTAACTTCTTGGAGAGTTCGTACAATTGGTTGTACACTTTGGATTCGAGAGAACTAAGGTGAATAAATCCTTGATGGTTGAAAAACACTTGGATTTAGAATTAGAATACGTCTCTCTATAAGTGCATGCATGTATAAAATCCGTATTACTCATAGTTAATAGAGAAGTAGAAGCTACAAGGTGGACATAACCCTAACTTGTCAGTCTCTGTGATCAAATATTATTACACATATCATCTCATCGTTACATTGATAATATTATTGTGCACCTAAACTGAAACCCCCCTTACTTTGGAACCTTCGATCAACAGTCTAATAATAATCGCAATACTTAGTGGTCATAGTATTCCCTGTGGGATTCGACACCCAAACCAGTTGGGTTCTATATTTGACAGCGACCGCTTGCACTTTCTAACGAGATTTGTAATTTGGAAGTATCAAATTTTGGCGCCGTTACCGGGGAATACGGTTGTCAACTAAGTTTGTGGTAGTTAATAGACCCTTTGGTCAAAGATTCTCAAATTTTACTTTTTGTTTGTTGTTTTTGTTTTGTTCAGGTTAGTGGATTGCATGCCAAAAACACGGAGATCTGGTCAGCCATTATTACCTATAAATCCTGAACCACATCTTATTGGCAGAATGGATGCGCAACAAGACCTTGAAAGGATAGCTACTCAACAGGAGAAGGCTAGATTAGCTGCATTGGCAGCTGCGCAAGTAAATCAATAGAATGCTGATAACCCAGGTCTAGTAACAAATCTTGATGATGTGGACCTGGGTGATGATGAGTTATTAAATTCAGGGCGTGCAGATGATGTAGCTACACCAGTGAATAGGAATGTCAATAGAGATCGTCAAGCTAGGATGAGACCCGAATGCCGAGCTATGCAAGTTGCTTTTGATGATGATGATGACGACTTGGATGGGGCTGGTGCCACAGGGGCTATTATTCCCCCGCCCTTGGCACCCGGAGCCAAGTTCAATATCACTAGCACCATGATCCAGCCATTCTAACTCAAAGGGTTATTTGGTGGACTTGCAGGCGACGATCCGAATATGCATCTGATTAATTTTATCTTAACATACAAGTCGTTTGACAATCCAGGGGTTAGATAGAATACGATCCGGCTGCGCTTATTTCCATTGTCTCTATCTAGAGAGGTAACTCTATGGATAAACGGGCTAACTCCTGACTCTATTACCAATTGGAGGCAACTGAAAGAAGCTTTCCTAGAAAGATTTTTTCCGCCATCCAAGAGAGCACAATTAAGAGATGAGATAAGCAATTTCAGATAGCTTCCAACTGAAGCTCTCCACGAGACATGAGAGAGGTTCAAAAAGAAGCTTATACAGTGCCCAAATCATCAGATGACCAATGTCCACTTGATCGAAATATTATATAGGGCTTTCAACTCGGTGACTAAGCCAGTGGTTGATAATACTGTGGGTGGGTCATTCATGGACCTTAGTTTTATTGAGGCATGTGATATGCTGGATCGTATGACAAAGCAGAGTAGAGCTTGGCATACCAGGGATTCGGAGGTAGCAAGCTCTACTGTATCTACTGGCATGACAGCAGAATAGAGGCAAAGAGAAGAGGAACGTGACTAGGATATGGCTCACACGAAAACGTAGATGGACCTTCTTACCAAGCATTTATTATCAGGGAAGACAGAAAAGGTCAAAGTTATTGTATCACAGGGAAGAGATGACTTTGATTCTGAGGAGGAAGCAAATTACTTAAATAATCAGGGGGTTTTCGAGGTAATGTCCAAGGAAACCAAGTTAGGAACTATTATGAAAATCCGGATACAAGGACCGAGACCAAGGGAATTGGAAGAATAAGAATGACAGGAGCGGTTTGTATGTCCCTCCTTGAAATCATGAAGCTGTTGCACCCAGATCTGGGAAGATTTCCATGGAGGACATGATGGCCAAGCTTTTGAAAGGAGTGGAGGCAACCAACACTGGAGTAGTTGAGGTAAAAAATAATTTGTCCTCAATGAATCAATTGGTTGACTCACATTCCACTTCAATAAAACAGCTGGAACAACAAATGAGTCAACTATCGACGACATTCAATAAAAGAAAAGCTGGCACTTTACCTAGTGACACTGTGCAAAATCTAAGGAAAGATAGATCATGTTTAGCTATTACCACCAGGAGTGGTAAGGTGCTGGAAAATCCATCCAAGGGCAAGCCTGTGGTTGATAATATAGAAGAGAATGTTATTGAAGTAGATTGTGATGATTCTGTAGAAGTTGAAAATCAAAATAAGAACGTTCATAATACTACAGCTACATGTCAGTAGTCTGAAAAGATTGATAAAGGGAAGCACAATAAAAAGGAAGTGGTGGAGAAAACTCTTCCAAATCCACCACCACCTTTTCCTCAGAGACTAAAGAAGAAGGCTGATGACACCAGGTTCAGCAAATTCATGACCATGCTGAAGCAACTAACTATAAATGTGCCTTTGGTGGAGGCACTGGAGCAAATGTCAGGGTACGCCAAATTCATGAAGGACCTTTTGATAAAGAAAAGGGCAGCGAGCTATGAACTGGCAGATAATTTTCATCATTGCAGTCCAATTACCACGAGGTCTTTGGTACAAAAGAAGGCAGATCCGGGTGCTTTCACTATTCCTTACATGGTTGGATCTTTAGATTTTTCCAAGGCTTTATGTGATTTAGGGGCTAGCATTAATTTGATGCCACTAGCCATTTATAGGAAGTTGGGGTTGGGGGATCCTACACCAACCAACATGCGACTTGTAATGGCAGATAGGTTGGTAAAACGACCTATTGGTATCTTATATGATGTATTAGTAAAGGTTTCTACCTTCATTTTTCCTGTAGACTTTGTTATTTTGGATTGCGAGGTGGATTTTGAGGTGCCCATAATCTTGGGTCAACCTTTCCTTGCAACAGGAAGTGTGCTTATTGATTTGCGAGCAAATGAGCTTTTATTTTGGATGAATGACGAAGTGGTACATTTTGATGTATGCAAATCAATGAAGCAGCCCAAGGATATGAATGTGTTCTCTATAGTTGATGTTTATTATAAGGATAAGAAAGAACTATCTTTAGAGAAGCAGCTTACTGTTGAGCCATTAGATGCTGTGCTTTTGAACTTTGATCGTGAGGATGTTAAAGAGTACGAAGAAACTATCTGTGCTTTGATAGGAATGGGGTCGTATTCTTATGCCCCCAAGAAGCTGGACCTTGACCTTAAGAATCAACCCTCACCACCGGCAAAGCCATCCATTGAAGAGCCACCGGTGCTAGAATTGAAAGAGCTACTGAGTCATCTAAGGTATGTGTTCTTAGGTAGTGGAAATACACTGTTGGTTATTATTGCTACTAATTTAGGGGAACAATAGGTAGAGGCTCTCATCTCTGTTCTGAAGAGGTACAAGAGAGCTATTGGTTGGACTATTGCTGATATAATTGGTATCCCTTCTGGTATATGCATGCACAAGATTTAGCTAGAGGAAGATTGCGTACCCACTATTAAGCATCAGCATCGTCTGAATCCACCTATGCAATAGGTGGTGAAGAAAGAAATCATAAAGTGGTTAGATGCAGGGGTGGTGTATCCAATCTCAGACAGTAAATGGGTGAGTCCTGTACAATGTGTGCCCAAAAAAGGGGGCATAACGGTAGTAGCAAATGAGAAGAATGAGCTAATTCCACTCAGGCCTATCATAGGGTGGAGGGTGTGGATGGATTACCGGAAGTTAAACTCGTGGATGTTAAAGGACCACTTCCCAATGCCATTCATGGATCAAATGCTTGATAGATTGGCAGGGAAAGGATGGTTCTGTTTCTTGGATGGTTATTCCGGATATAATCATATTTGCATTGCTCTTGAAGATTAGGGGAATACTACTTTTACATGCCCATATGGTACTTTTGCATTCAAACGAATGCCATTTGGGCTATGTAATGCACCTGCCACTTTTCAGCGGTGTATGATGTCCATTTTCTTTGATATGGTTGAAGACACCTTGGAGGTGTTTATGGATGACTTTTTGGTTGTAGGTGAGTCATTTGAGTCATGCTTGGCAAATCCAAGTATGGCTTTACAGCGATGTGTGGAATTTAATCTGGTGCTAAATTGGGAGAAGTACTATTTTATGGTTAAGGAGGGCATTGTTCTCGGGAATAAAGTCTTTAAAAGGGGAATTGAAGTTGATCGAGCCAAGATTGAAGTTATTGAGAGACTACCACCTCCAATTTTTGTGAAGGGGGTTCGTAGTTTTCTCGGTCATGCTGGTTTTTATCGGAGGTTTATTAAAGACTTCTCCAAGATTGCAAACCCATTATGCAAACTTTTGGAGAAGGAGGCAAAGTTTTACTTTGGTGAAGATTGCTTGAAGGCATTTGATTGCCTCAAAGAAAAGCTAGTTGAAGCCCCTATAATTGTAGCACCCGATTGGTCTCTACCTTTTGAAATTATGTGTGATGCAAGTGGTGTAGCCTTGGGTGCTGTACTTGGTCAGAAAAGAGAAAAGCTATTTCATCCAATCTACCACGTGAGCAAGGCATTGAATGGAGCACAGAAGAACTATACCATCACTGAACAAGAGCTTCTTGAGGTTGTTTATGCTTTCAAAAAGTTCCATGCTTACTTGTTGGGAACCAAGGTAGTGGTTCATACAGATCATGCGGCTTTAAGATATCTAATAGCTAAGAAGGATTCCAAGCCAAGGTAAATTAGGTGGGTGCTACTACTTCAAGAATTCGATTTCGAGGTAAAGGAAGGAAAAGGTTATGAGAACCAAGTAGCTAATCATCTATCTAGACTTGAGAGTGAGCACACAGTACAGACGGACCTTGATATTGATAATGCATTCCCCGACGAAGAGATTCTAGCAACTATGGTGGAAAACTTACCGTGGTATGCAGATTTCGCTAGCTATGTGGTAAGCAAAATGATTCCTAAGAATATCTCCTTTCATCAAAAGAAAAAGTTCATGCATGATGTGAAACATTACTTCTGGGATGAGCCTTATCTTTTTCGATGATGTGCTGATGGTATTATTAGGCGGTGCATCCCAAATGTAGAGGTGCCTAGCATACTGGAAGCAAGCCATGCTTCCCAAGTTGGAGGTCACCATGCAGGTGAATGGACGGCCAAGAAAGTACTGCAAAGTGGCTACTATTGGCCTTCATTATTCAAGGATGCCTACGATTTTGTAAGAAGATGTGATCAGTGTCAGCGGCATGGTTCTATCTCAAAGCACCATGAGATGCCCATGTCCAAAATGCTTGAAGTAGAGTTATTCGATGTCTGGGGTATTGAATTCATGGGCCCATTTGTGAGCTCATTTGGGATGAAATATATCTTAGTTGCTGTGGATTACGTATCCAAATGGGTCAAAGCAGTCGCTCTAGATGATAATGAAAGTAAGAGTGTTGTCGCGTTCTTAAAGAGAAATATCTTCTCTCATTTTGGGGTACCCCGTACCATCATAAGCGATGGAGGATCACATTTCTATAATAAGATGTTCAGAGTCGTATTGGCAAAGTATGGGGTTAAGCAACATAAGGTAGATACACCGTACCACCCACAAACTAGCGGGCAAGTGGAGGTTTCAAATCGGGAAATCAAGTTGATCCTTGCTAAGACTGTGAATGCCAGCAGGAAAGATTGGTCCAGGAAGCTAGACGATGCCTTATGGGCATATAGGACGGAGTTTAAGACACCAATTGGCATTTCACCATACCAACTAGTTTATGGAAAGGCTTGTCACTTGCCAATTGAGCTAGAACATAAAGCAATGTAGGCACTAAAGCAGCTGAACCTGAACTGGGATGATGCTATTAATATAAGATTGGGGCAGCTGAACGAGATGGATGAATTCCGTCTAAATGTATATGAAAGACCAGATCTTTACAAGGAAAGGATGAAAAAGTACCATGATCGGAGGATTATCCAACGAAACTTTTAGGAAGGCAATTTGGTACTCCTTTTCAACTCCAGACTGAAGCTGTTTCTAGGTAAGTTGAAGTCTAAATGGTTTGGTCCATTCAGAATCAGCGAAGTTTACTCATCTGGAGTAGTGGAGTTAGAAAATAATGATAGTAGTGTCTTTAAGGTGAATGGCCAAAGAGTGAAGCTATATATCGGTCCAACCGACTAGATAAAATGTATAGCCACCATATATCTTGATGAAGTCTGACTGATCGAGATAACTATGTCGTGCTGCGACAATAAATCAAGCGCTCCATGGGAGGCAACCCATCATTTTAATCATTTTTGTTTTACTAGGATTTTGTTTTTGATAAATAAAAATTCAAAAAGAAGAGTCGAGCCACG
Organism: Capsicum annuum; assembly: GCF_002878395.1. Classification (NCBI taxonomy): domain Eukaryota; kingdom Viridiplantae; phylum Streptophyta; class Magnoliopsida; order Solanales; family Solanaceae; genus Capsicum; species Capsicum annuum. The sequence continues at coordinate 92,403 of NW_025832006.1, read as the reverse complement.
ACAAAAACTAAGGCACTTGGTGGGAGGCAACGCATCCTTCTAATCATTTTTGTTGTTTTTGATTAAGTGTAGGTGCATGAAGTACAAAGAAGGAGATTAGCCCTAAATTTTGATTTGAAAGTGAGCCATGTCAATGGTGGTAAGTCTAGGAATTATGGAGCATAGGTGATAGGTTGGGCGCCGCATATGCCAACATGGGCGATAGGATAGGCGCCGCCTATACCATCGCCTATGCTCACTGCCTTACATAAGCAATAGGCTGGCGCCGCCTATGACAACATGGGCGATAGGCTAGGCACTGCCTATACCTACATGGGCGATAGGCTAGGCGCCGCCTATGCCATCGCCTATGCTCACTGCCTCACATAGGCGATAGGCTAGGCGCCGCCTATGCCAACATAAGCGATAGGCTAGGCGCCGCCTATGCCAACATAGGCGGTAGGTTAGGCGCCGCCTACTTATGCTTAGGCGATTCTATAGGCACCTCCTATCACTGTAAATGTTGCCTAATAACCTGTTTGTCAATGGACCAACCCGACCCATGTCTCATCTTTTAAATATATCCTCTACCCTTAAACACCATCAATTTTTCTTAAACCTAAGCGCCGCCCAAGCATCCTTGGCTTCTCCAAGCTTTTCTCTTTTCTCATCTAATCCTGCAGGCTCACCTTCCTAATTCATCACGAATTAATCACCAAGTAAGTTGTTCTTTCATATTCCGTAGTTGTTTCAGTGCTACGCTTATAATGGTTAAATAGATTTTGTAGTAGTGCTTGGTGATAAGAGTATGATTAGTTTGTTGTGATATTTTTTTGAAGAATACATCTCATTGAGTGAAAGGATTCTCGTAGGTAATCTTGATTTTACTCCGGCATGTATTGATTGGTATTCACTGTCATAATTTTTTATTATGGAGTTGAAATATTGAAGTTTAATGCATAATTTTGAGAGTTGTAAGCTTGACTATGCGAGTGACTCGTTCATCGATGTAATGATCATGGTTAACCAAAAGCATAAGATTGTGTAGTTGTTTCTATGCTATAGCATGATAAGATTTCTATGTGGTAGTCTTGTTCAAAGATTGCATTGCTCCAATGAAATAAAGTTGGAAATGATAGTCAAGATTACAGGACCATTGTGTGCTGCTTCTCTATTTCAAACTGAGAAAGTGTTATGTAAAGTGAAGGGTTGAAAGTGTGACTGCGCTAATAATGTTGTTGGCACATACCATCTAAATGTATATCGATGAAGTCTGAGTAATCGACATTACTCACTCAATTAGTTTGTGCAAACAAATTAAGTGTGGGGTGGTGCCATCACTATTTTCTTTTTTGATTATAGTGAATTTTACGAAATGAGACTAACATGACCCTATTATGATCTCAGGTACCATGGCTCTAAAAGGACGACAGGGAAAGGAGAAAGTATCTACCTCACAAAAAGGTTAATAAAGGACCAGGCTGATTCCTTCTCTCTTCAAGTGCCTCGATGCACTTTTGGGATCAAATGGGTTCTAGAGGAGGAAGGGAAGGAACGGTATAGAAACAATAAAGTGAAGAAATATGTACATGTGGAGTTGATGCAAAACGAAAGTTTAGCAAATAACTGCCCTCGCATTTTTGCAAAGATTATGGCAATAAATCTTGACTTTATCTTTCGAGACATGGGCGAATGTAATCTTGATTTGACTCAAGAGTTTTATCCCAACTGGTCCCCAAGGACTACGGGAAATGAAGTACAGATTCGGGGGCAAGTCTTGTAAGTGAACGCTGATTTCTTCAACTTTTTCCTGGGTACTCCCAGTGTGGATCAATCACCACTCAAGGATATCTAAAACAGACCTCCCTACAGAGCCATCAGACATACGTTGTGTGGATCAAGGTCCATGACCCGGTGGACTTGTCATAAAGATAATGGTCGCCACAATACTTACCCATATGCTTGTTTGAACAGAGAAGCTTGCATATGGTTAAGAATAGTCAATTCTTGCTTGATTCCTGGGACACAATACACTAAGGTCACGCGTGATCGAGTCTGCTTGGTATATGCTTTAATGACGAATGTTCCCATCCACATTGGTGCAGTTATACGAACGTCGATACGAAAAGCAAGGGTGCACAAAAGTTCCCATTTCAGTTTTGGCAATTTGTTGACTGCAATTTTAAGGAAATAGCACATTGAGGAGGAGCCAGCAGACCATAAGTTGCCACATAACCCGAAGAAGGTAGATCTCACAAAAATCAAAGATCCAGAAACTGGTCGAGGCATCAACCTTACCATTGCTAAGAGACATGCTCGAGATGAGAGTTTTTTTTGCCATCTGTATGG
>NW_025832006.1:0-87075 GCF_002878395.1 Capsicum annuum | reverse complement strand
GATAAAGATGACTAGCAAAAATAAGAGAGAAACACATTTCTCTCTCTGTCCTCAAGCTAAGCCGCTTTTTCCTCTTTTCAAATAATACAGAATGTGAATAATTCAACTAAAAATTCAGCAATCATGCTTTTAATAACATCTTTCTCTAATAAATTGCTACTGCATCCTTAACTATTTAAAAATATTGAGTTTGCCCGGGAAAAAGTTCCCATGCGTCACATTCAGTCCAAGAGCTGCTTTCCTTTTTATGTGAAGTTTTCCTTTGCTGTCCACAAGTCCCCAAAGTGTTGTAATCTTCCTCATTAGTACCTGAAAAGCATGCTAATTACATAGGTCAGCTCACTTAACTAAAAATAGACTAAAAGTGCAAGAATTATGTATTTTATCCTCAAAACTAAGCTAAAACATAGGTAAGTTATGGTCCTATAAATACACCCAACATCAATGTTCTTCCCCTCACTCTCAGTTTCATTCAAGGATGGATGTTCTCAAGGGGAATATATTGTAATACTCCATACCTTTTCCTAGCTTGAAATAGTCTAAAAAATGTTAAGAGATTTCCTTGAAAGATGAATCCACTTTTGTACACGTGGTATTTTTAAGATTTTCACTTTTTGTCATGTGGGAAATTTAATAAGATTTTTATCGATATAAAATTAACCTAAATCCAATAACAAGGTAAGAAGTTATGACTATTTCAAGTTCCCGTCGTAAAACAATGCCATATTGGACAGTGGCGGGCTGCATCACAAGATAAAATGGAAATTGTCCTTTTCCAGTATCATATCATGATTTCCTCTGCATCGCGCCAAATTTCCAAGTTACAAAAGAAGGGGAAATGTGATGGCTCCATATTGCGCCATCCCTCAGTTTCCCAATTGTTAAATTCCAGTGACACAGCGCGATAGTGCTGCGTCGCGCTAAGAGTTCAATTCGAGAAATTTTTACTATAGTTACAAGACATGTCTAGGCTTAAAAGGGTCAATTTCCCACCCCTATTTAAGCCCTTTAACACGTGATTCAACCATTTTTTACCTTAACTACACTCTCTTCTCTCAAAAACATCCCAAGAATAACCTAGGGCTTTTCATAAAAGATTCAGAATCAAGAATTTCCTCCATCAATCTTTTTGTATTTACAAACCAAGGTATGCATAGTATTCATTCATGGCCTCCTTTCATCCATGAATCCCAAGAATCCCTTTCCTATATTAAAGTTTATGGATTTTCTTATAAATTTTATGATTGGGCTTCTCTTGTTAATATGGATAGTGAGAATTTAAATTCTACTCTATGTTGGGTGATAAATTCTATGTGGGATAAATTATTATAGATATAGATTCATGCAAACCTATGAGTAAACCCTTGAATGATGAAATTAGAATAGAACCATGATGTTTAATTATTATACAATGATGTTTACATGTACCATGCCTACAATATGTTTGATTAAATGCCTAGATGAAGGAAAAGTTCCTAACTAGCATGATACCATTAAATCCCCATGTATGTACAAGTTATGCCTATCAGATGTTTTGATGAAATGCTTTTATAAATGTATGATGGATTATGATGTTAGTTATATATTCAAGTAAGTTATGCTTGGTCAATTTCCTTCCATCGAGTCCTGGGGGTACTCGTACCCAAAATATTAGTTGTGTTCCTAGAGCCATGTCATGTTTTCATAATACTCTCAGTTAAGCTATAAATCCTTCGACTTCAGACAGTCTTATAACTCAGGAAATCTCCTTAATCTCATGAACTCAGTCAGTTGTTAGATATCAGTAGCATTCCATCAGTCAACAAAATTTAGTAACTCAGCCCATGTTCAGTTCAGTAAATCATGTTTAGAGTCTATTCATATAGGAGTATGAATTAGCATCAAGTGAACCGAAGAATGGGAACACACACTATCAGATAAGGGTGTGATTCTTAGAAGTTATCCTTGTATTCCAGAACTATGTATCCAGCATAGATTGAGACATCAACACTATCCATTGAGGGTTGATGAGGTGGATAAGAACTATCAGATAAGGTCCCTACCATTCTCTTTTAGGGACACTATCAGATGAGAGTCACCCACTACTTGTCCTTACCAGTGATGTGGTGTTGACACCCTTCCAATTGGGGTTATAGATTGGACCCCAACTTAGCCATAATTGTATATTAGGGGAATGTCGGTTAGATAACTACTTCCTATAGTTTTATATTATAGAATCAGGACAGTCAGACACAGTCAATCAGTCTCAGTAATAGAACTCAGATATTTCTTCAGATTTCAGCACTGTCAGAATAGTCAACTCAAATACAGTATGGGACTCAGCTACTTTCATTAGATTTAGGACTATCAGATACAATCACTTATGTTATTAGTTATATTAGTTATCAGTATGTCATGTTATCAGTATTCAGATTGATTAATTATCTATCATGGTATCAGTGTCAGTTATTAGGTCTCATACATGTATTCTCCTACTCATGATAGTCAATCTGCTATTATTATTTTTCATATGCATACCATTACATTCAAAGTACTAACGCATTTGTGCTATGGTGTCTTATACCATAAGTTCATAGACACGAGCTCCAGAGCATCAGTAGATTCTGGTCTCAGCTGTCAGAGTTAGTAGTGAGTCCTTATCTTTCAAGAACATGATCATCATTTTATTATCTCAGTAATTAGTTTATTAGTTGGAGTTAGTTAGGGACATGTCCCATCAACTCCTTATTTAGACAGTCATATTTTATACGCTTTCCAGACTATAGTATGTTCAGATAGATTATTTAAGTTGTTTTGGGTATTTCATACCCCTTCCTAATGTTATATTTTTATCAGATACTGTGTCTCAGTTTTGAACCTTATGGCCTTTCAGTTTATGTTTTCTCACTATAAAGTATTTTATGCAGTATACAGGTAAAGATATCAGTCATGGGTTAGCTTATGGTCCTTCGAGGTCATGGGCATCGTGTAGCATTTCGGGTACCAGAGTTGGGGTGTTACAAACTAGTTCAAGAATAGAGCTTCAGATGTTTTAAAGACTATTTTTCAGACTCAATATGATAATTATTAATTTTTTATCATGTGTTATTGATTGTCCAATTCCCCTGAAGAAGTCATGGATATGATGATCCAGGTATTTTCACCATTTCTTGACTCCTTTGTGATTGTATTTGTATGTGATATCTTGGTTTATTCTAAGAATTAAATCAATAATGTGATACACTTGAAGACTATACATTAGAAATTTTGTGATCAGAAATTGTATGCCAAGTTCTCCAAGTATGAGTTTTGGTTGGATTCTATCTCTTTCTTGGGTCATGTAGTGACCAAGAATGGTGTTATGGTTGATTTGACCAAGATAGTCATGAATCATTATTTGGATAGACCTACTTATCCTATTGAAATTCAGAGGTGTATTGTTTTATATATTCTATCCATCAAGGTATGACTAAGATGTATCATGATTTGAAGCAACTATTCTATTGGGGTGGCATGAAGAAGGATATGATAGATTTTATTTATTGTTTCTTATGTTTTTAGCACATAAAGAATGAGCATCAGTGATCGGATGTTTTGCTTTCGAGATTACCTAATTTTGAGTAGAAGTGGGAGTAGATCTCTATGGACTTTGTGAGTAGGTTGTCGTATACTTTAGATAGTTCTAACAATATTTGGGTCATCACAATTTTATTGACTAAATTGGATTATTTTATCCCTATTCAATTTTCATTCAGTGTTGAGAGGTTGGCTCATATATATGTTTGAACAAGAATTTATCTTTATGTGATACTCATGTCTATTATTATATATAGAGGTCTAATATTCACTTTTACATTGGGAAGACATTTTAAGAGGAGTTGGGTACTCAGGTTAACCTTATCATAACTTTTTATCCCTAGAATGACACTCAATTAGAGTGGACTATTTAGGTTTTGGAGGATATTTTATTTACATGTTTTGTGGACTTAATAGGTTACTGGGACAAACTTTTATCTTTAGTAGAGTTTGCTAAATAATAACTACCATTTGAGTATTGAGATGGAACCTTTTGAGGCGTTGTATAGTAAACATTATCGTTCTCCATTTGGTTGGTTTAGGACTCTGATGCTCGACCATATGGTATCACCATGCTTTGCGAGACTTTGGAAAGAGTTCTTCCTAAACAGTATGGGCTTTGGGTAGCCTAGAGTCGGCAAATGAGTAATGTTGACTACAAATTTCATGGCTTGAAGTTTGGGATTGGTTATCGAATTTTCCTTTATAGGTCAACTATGAAAAGGGTGATAAGACTTGGATAAAGGGACAAGATTAGACTATAGTACTTTTCATCTTTTGATATACTTCAGACAATCGGATAGAGTTCTTCGGAGTTGCCCTTACCTTCTGACTTGTCAACCATTTATCTAGTTTTTTATGTATCCATGCTTAAAATTTGTATTCTAGATGAGCATCATGTTCTTTATTGGAATTTGGTTATAAGGATGTGAGGTTGACCTATGTAGATATGCCAATGACCATAGTAGCCAGAGATATTAGATAGTGATATTCTATAGATATTCCTGTGGTTATGGTTTAATGAAGGTACTATCCTATTGAGGAGGCTACTTCTGAGTCCGTTTATGATATATGTAATAGTTATCCTCAACACTTACTGATACAGGTATTTCCCTGTATTTTAGTTTATGGAGGAACTAAAGACTTAGTGGTAACAACGATAATGACCTAATTTGTAAAATTTTAGTTTTTAAGTGATTTGACAATTTTGCACTTCCCTGTAGTTGTTACATATTGATGTTGGGGGATGGGATGGTTTGTCATGGTTCTGAATGCCTCTGTGAATGTTTCAAGAGAATTTGAGACTCTTACAGGCCTTATAAGAAACCTGTTAGACTTTGTCGAACAGTTGATGTTACGAGTGTTGGATGGCAATTTGAAAAAGGTACACTAGAACCAGAATGCCGAAATTGAGTTGGTAGCATGTTGGTTTGAGTTTGAAACATTGAGTTTGCATTTCCACCCTCAACGTAAAAACTAGTGAAATTATCCTTAAAATGGTACCGAGGGGCTAAATTTCTTAAAACAATTTCATTGAGTCTAACACATCAAAAATAGCCTACTAACATATATAGTCTATTTTTGTGGATTCCCAAACAGATCATAAGGGTCCATTTGGGCACATTTGAACATATTAAAAGTCAGCATCTCGCTAATATCTGGTGCAAGTGAAAAACATTCTTCGTGAATGTGGGCCTTGGGCACGAATGCGAATAAGGATAATTACCTTCATTGAGAACATGATCAGGCTGTCACAATTACAAGGGTCCATGTTGTAGATCTTCGTAAATATGAAGACCTGGTCATAAATGCAAAGGCCATTTTGATGTCTCCCAAATTACACTACTTAATGAAGTATAAATCTAGCATTGAACAGATATAGAACCAACTAGCTTGGGGTCGATCCCATAATGAATATGCCAAAAGCCTATCAAGATTTTGCTGATGTTATTGGGAATTATGAAAATAAAAAGGGGGTGTTCTGTAACAGTAACAATAATAGTTAAAGTTTCTGGTTAATTGGATTGTGATTAATATGAGATGAGCACTAGGAATGTGTCCTCCATGACTTCATAACACCAGAGACTGTTCATGCTTTTCAGAGAATCTTGATACCTTCCATGTAATATCTACAAGATATGTACTACCCAACCATATCTCGACCTACGTTTATATGAATTTCACTAATCTTCTATCGGACCCTCAGCATTGCATTACAAACCCTTGTTGTGTGATCTTTGATTAACTATCCCAGTTACTGCTCATTGTAATTATTTGAAGGCTAGAAGCTTCAAATTATGGTTGATATCTCTATTTTCCAATCTATAACTCTTTCTCGAGAAATTCTAGAATAAATGTGAGTTCCTAATGTTTGTCGATGTTGGGTGTATTTATTCTCTCTAGTGTTACCATTCTAAATTATTTCCCCTTGTTTTGAGGATAAATTGAGTGTTTAAGGTTTTGATATTGATATGGGTAAGAATCTATGTGATAAAGTGTGAGATTATAATGTGCAAAGTGTAGTCCAAACAAGCTTGGGTTTAATTGAATCACTTAAGAGTTTAATTTATGATACTAGTGTTACTAGCTTGAGCTAGGTGCTTGTCTAGTCTATCTTGTTTGATTTTATTGTATTTAATGTGTTCTAAATGGTTTTAATGGTGTCATTATATGTGTAACAACTTGCCGGTAGTGCATAATGTTCAAACGAGTTAATTAAAGAGTCTAAACATGGAGTGGAAGATCATGGAGATCAACCTAGTCTAAGCTCTTGTTTTTGATTCGTTGTGATGGATGTTGTGTTGTTTGAACTTCTAGTTATCATGGTGTGTTCTTGTAGGATATATTGTGAGCTTATTATGATGATTTATAGATGATTTGGTGGCTGGAAAATCATGGGAAAGGCACCATAAAGTCAAGGATGGATGGAGGTATGTCCAACACTTAACCAATTTTTGAGAAGCAAATTTCAGAGAGGTGTCGGGATAGGGGCGCTTCGCGACCCCCATTTGACTCAATCCAGCCTTTGTTGCGACCCCTACTTGACCCAATCCAGCCCCGCATCGCAACTATAGTAAAGTCATGCAAGCATCACGTCGTGACCCACCTTCAAACATGGTTAAGGAGTGAAAATTGAATCCTATACGGCTTGGGCTTGTGTGCATACTATAAATACATCTTTGTACATATTATTATTCATCTTTGGATGTGTTGGAACATCAATGAGGCTGCTAATACTTTAAAATTTATGTTTTTATCATTTTAATTTGGTTCATTCATGTTCTTAGTCGTTAATTACAAACTAGTGATTACTATTATGACTATGTGTGGTTATACGCCTTCTTTCTGGGGTTGAAGCTAAATACATGAGTACTATAGTTTTGATATTGTTTTATTGATTTTATTATCATTGTTGGTTGTGTGTTCAATCCTATTTTAACTATTTTGAGGCTTGATCACCCTTAGAATACACCCATTGTCAACCTTGTGAATTCAGGCGAGGGAATAGGGAGATATAACGTGGGATTGAACAGAGTATGGTTCGTAGTCTTTTATGTAATAAGGAATATGAATTAGTGTCTAGGATAGGTATGTACTTAGATAAATTACTTGATTCAATGTAGGATGATAGCTTAAGGAACTTAATTGGATTATTACATATCCGCTCAATGATGTAGTCGTAATGCCCATATTAGTTAATTGGTTAGAGGTCGGAAGAACATAATCATACAATGAACCCTATAAATCGACAACAAAGATAAGTGAATTGATGAATTAAAGAAAATAACATAGTACGATTTTTAAAGCACTTCAACCCTGGGTTTTACTCCTATTGATTGTGCAAGATCTTTGCTTTACGCACTATTTACTTTACATGCAATTTACAAACTCTCTTTTGGTTACTTTTGCACCAGTTGAATCTAAATTGTGATCTAAAATTGAACCTTTGCTAATGAAGTCTCTATGGGAACGATACTTGGCTTTCATTAGGCCACTTTACTACTTGATTATACCACGTACGCTTACATATGCGCTTAGGCGATGTTATTTTTTTGTCACTATTGTTGGGGACTTGTTATTTGGCAACTATTTATTTTAGTTTTACTTTTGAATTTATTTGATGTTTTTATGCTTGGTATTGGTTTTCTTATTGCAGGAAAAAGGTTTTTAAGTTGATAACCTGGCAAGGGATTGGGAGTTGATAGAACCAAGCCCTGAACCCGAGAAAGACTTTTACCAACATAGGAGAAAAGCAATACTTCTCCCCAGAATTCCTTAAATCTAAGAAGACTAAGAGAATACTTTTCCAATTGCTGAAAAACAAGAAGCCCGAAGGACACATAGGGAAGTGGCAGTCCCACTTTCAACAAACTTGACTTCCCAGTTTAAAGACCGATTGATGGGGGAATTTTGAGTTAATGCACAACATAGTTCATCTTCTCATCAGGACTAGACAATTTGTAGGGCTTTCACAGAGGATCCACAAGTCCACTTGCAGACTTTCGTTGAGCTTACTGATACATTAATTCCAAATAGGGTGAGTACAAATTTTGTGAGGCTGACATATTTTCCCCACTCACTATTGGGGGAAGCTAAAAGGTGGTTGAATGCATAGCCGACCAATTCAATCTCATAATGGGATGACTTAGCTAAAAAGTTCCTCATCAGATTATTTCCAACAGGCAAAACTGTGAGACTTTGCAGTGAGATAGTGAGTTTTAAATAGAAACCTGATGAAAATCTATATCACTCTTGGGAATGCTTTAAGGCTCTTATTTCAGATTGTCCACGTCACCAACAATCTAATGAGGTGCTTGCTCATACTTTTGTTGAAGCACTTGATCACAATACAAAGATTTTGCTAGATTCAGTCACAAGTGGTCAAGCACTGGAATCGTCTTATGATGAGCTGTACATATTATTGAACCGCATAGCACAAGGAAATCCAGAGTGGTACTAAGATTCTAGAAGTGCCACGAAAATATTTGCAAGTGTATTAGAGGTGTACCAATTCGCAGCATTATCAGCACAGGTGTCTACATTAAAAAATTTAATTAACACTCAGTTTAACAATATGAAACCAGGAGCAACACAATTTGCAGCCACAGTTAATGTCGTCCAAAAAACTGCAGGTTGGTGTGAAGTATGCAAAATTAGTGGGCATTCAGTGGTCATGTGTGCTTCAAATCTAGAATCTATGATGTATATAGGAAATGCACAAAGAGCAAATTTTGGTAATGCCTACTACATGAAGTGGCAGACTCAGCCTTGGAATGCACAACAACAACAAATTCCACAGCTATAGGCCCAAAGTAACCAGTCAACTAGCAATATGGATGATATGTTAAAGTAACTTTTATCTAATCAAGTACAGTTGACTGCAGACATTAAAAATCAGAAAGCGACCACAAGAAGCTTAGAATCACAGATGGGATAATTATCACAAGCATTAAATACTAGGCCACAAGGTGGTTTCCCAGCATATACAAAAAATCTAATGTAGGTTATGGCAATCACCTTGAGAAGTGGTAAAAAGATTAAAGGAGAACCTCCTTAGGCAACAAATGAGGTAAATGATGATGTGGTGACCCAACAGGTAAATGACAGAGTTACTGAAAATTCAAGAAAGTCTGAGTACTTAAAAGAGACAGTTGTTGCTGAAGAAGTAAAGAAAATGCTTCAACTTTCTTTCCCTGAGAAACACAAAAAAGTGAAAGAGGATGCAATGTTTAATAAGTTTTTTGACATGTTCAGAGAGATTCATATTAACCTATTTTTGTTAGATATTTTATAGGGTATGCCCAATTTTGCTAAGTACTTGAGGGATGTGGTTGCGAAAAAGGTAAAATTGCAGGATGTGGAGGCAATAACACTCACTAAAGAGTGTAGTTCAGTAGTCACTCAAAAGATGCCAAAAAATCTTAAGGACCTAGGTAAGTTTACTCTTCCGATTCAGATTGGTAGTAGTGAGGTAGTGCAAGAACTTAGTGATTTAGGGAAAAGTATCAACTTGATTCCCGTATCTTTGTTTAACACGTTAGGTTTGGGGAAGCCTGGACCGAGCTCTGTACTACTGCAGCTGGCAAACGGGACCATTGGCTATAATAAAGGAGTAATTAAGGATGTACTCATAAAGGTTGGTAAATTCATTATTCATGCTGACTTTATTGTTCTGCTTTAAGGCAGACAAAAAGGTACCAATCATCTTGGGATGTCTATTTTTAGCAATGGTGAATCTTTAATTGATGTAAGAGATGGCATACTAAAAATGAGGTTGGATGATGAAGAGGCTATATTTAAAGTTTACAAACCGCTAAACATTCTATCCCACTATAAAGATCTATGTATGATTATTGTTGTTGAAGGGGATGAGTGTGGGATGGGTAGCCCGCCAAAGGCCTCTTCTAACACCCTTATTGAGCAGCCCAAGCCTCCAATATCACTGTTTCCTAACATGATAAAGGTTGAAATTGAGAGAGATATTGACCTTGAGAGTGCAAACTTAAGAGGCCAGAAACAAAAGAGTAAATGGCTCCCAAAGGGGAGGGAAAAGATGAAGATATATGGTTTAGTTGAGTTGGGTCATGTTGTGACACTAAATCGAGCGCTACTTGGGAGGCATCCCAAGTTAATTAGGTATGTTTTATTTTCTGTTTTTAGTTTTTATTTCTCATAGTTTTTTTTGGATGAGTCATGGGTTAATAGGAAGTCTAGTACCATAAACTTTAGCTAAGGAGCATAACAAAATCTAAGTGTGGGGTCTTATGGATCTCATTTATAAGTAAAGATGCTATTGGTTAGGCCTAGAGGCCTCAAGGAGTATTTCTATCTCTTACTTTTAAAGTCACTTCATGGACAAAGTAGATTTTTAAGTGTGGGTTGGGGAGATTCCTAAATTTTTGCTCAATTTATAAATTTTTGGTGTTAGATATTCTTGTTGGTGCTATTTTTTATTACATGATGCAATTGTTTTGTTTTGTAAAAGCACGTGGATTAAGTGAATTGCTACTTTTGAGACTCCTAGGCTCATTTGTGTGACTCTTGTACATTTTGGCTTAAATTTGAATTCATGCTATTGCTTGGTTAGGAGTCTATGATGATCCTATATGAGTTGAGAATGTGCCATGTGAGTGTGAGATTTCTGTATCTTTCTTGTTGCATGTAATGTCTAGAACTTGCCCGATGTGTGTGTAAAGCGAAATAAAAAGTGTGGGTTTAGGAGATGATATAGGCATTTCTTTGATAGCCTTGTTTTATACCTTCTATTTGTCCTATCCTTTGTGCATTATCCTAGTAAACCCCCATTGAGCCTTTAGCCTTTTCTTTGGTAGCCTCATATGTAGACTAATCCCCCTCTTTGATAGACCATAATTTGATCCAAAATTCTTCTAAATGCTTTAATGAAAAATTCATTTAGTAAGGAGTTGGAGAAATTGAAGAAGAAAAAGGTGAAATTGATGGCCCAAGGTAAGATTTATTAGTGTTTATAATTGATGTGTGGTTGTTGGGAGTGATAAAAATAGTGTTAGAAATATTTCCATGATTGTAGAAAAAGAAAAAAAATTGAATCTGGAAGGAATAAACAATATGCCCACCAAGTATTTGTGAAAATGATTAAAAGAGATGGGGAAAAAACAAAAGAAAGGGGGTAGACAAAATGGTGTAATTTGGTTGTTGGAGATTGATTTTAAATGTATAATGCAGTGTATTAAAGCACTTAGAGAGGTTAGTCACTATTTCTAAATAGTTTCTACCCATCCTTTAGCCTATATTGCAACCCTAAAATGACCTATTTGATCCTAGTTTCATCATTCTAATATTAGTGGAGCATTACACTAAGGGATATCCTGTGGTTCATTGTGTGTAAATTGTGAATTCTTTGTGAGAGTGAGCATAATTTGATTCTTGAACCCATTATCTTATAAATTGCATTCTTGTAAGTGTTTATGGGTAACTATCTTGTTGTTGGGGAACATGTTTGTTCAATGTAGGTGATTTGTATGATGTCCTTCATTGAATGATAACCATGAGTTTTCCACTTAGTAGAGTCAATTATTGAGGATAGGATATTTTGGAGTAGTGTTTATGAACTATCAATAGTGTAAATAATATGCTTTGTGTAGAATCTTGCTTATTGTGTAGTCATTGTAGTACTAGCTTGAGTTTCTATCATGTCATAGAAGTGTAGAGTCTACCCAACTTAGGATGCTTAGAGTAAAGATTAGTTCAAGGACGAACAAGAATTAAAGTGTGGGGTGGTGATGTTGGGTATATTTATGTACTTTAGTGTTACCATTCTAACTTATTTCACCTTGTTTTGAGGATAACTTTAGTGCTTAAGGTGTTAATATTGATATTAATAAGAATCTACGTGATAAAGTGTGATATTATAATGTGCAAAGTGTAGTCCAAACAATTTAAGGTTTAATTGAATCACTTAGAGTTCAATTTATGAAACTAGTATTACTAGGTTGAGCTAGGTGGTTGTCTAGTCTATTTTGTTGGGTTCTATTGTGTTTAATGTGTTATAAATGGTTTTAATAGTGTCATTATATATGGAACAACTTTTTGGTAGTGTACAATATTCAAGCAAGTCAAGTAAAGAGTCTAAACATGGAGTGAAAGATCATGGAGATCAACCTAGTCTAAGCTATTGTTTTTGATTCGTTGTGAAGGTTCTTGTGTTGTTTGAACCTCTAATTAGCATGGTGTGTTCTTGTAGGATCTCTTTTGATCTTATTATTATGATATATAGATGATTTTGAGGATGGAAAATCATGGGAAAGGCACCACATAATCAAGGATGAATGGAAGAACGTCCAACACTTAACCAATTTTTGAGAAGCAAATTTCAGAGAGGTGTCATAATAGGGGTGCTTCATGACCCCCACTTGACTCTAGCCATCCCTGCGTCATGATCACTACTTGATTCCGTACTTAACCTACTTTTATAATTAATCATGGTTCCCATAACCCCAGCTATGGGGTTTATCTACATATGATCATCAGAGGAGACAAAGATTTCATAGATAAAATCATAATATTGAACTTACAAGAATAATATGCAAAACCAAAATCTCAAATTCATTATAAATCCCTAAAATTGATATCAATGATTCCAAGATCAACAATGTATATTAGAACTCAAAACAATGTAAGAAGTGCATAATGTGTGTAACCCAATAATAAAACATGACGTAAGTATTTATATATTAAAAATAAATCCTATCCTAAAATGTGTAGGAAAACATGGCCGACAACATCTATAGTCATGGGTTGAGTTGTGGATCAGGCTCATGAATTATGGCTTCAATCCTAGGAATAAATGATGGTCTTCAACTTTTAGAACATGGTACATGAATCCAACTCATGTGTCATGGGTTGAGTCACGGATCATTGATTGTCATCATGGAATTCCGACTTGACAATCATGTTCAATACTCAAGTTGTGCCCCCAATTCATGAGACATAGGCCCAAACCATGAATTGTGGGTCGACTCATAGGTCACTAATTCAGTACTCTTCATCCTTTTTTCTAAACTTATCTTTGAAACCTATTTTTCGATATAATAAACACAAAAACAGATCCTATCTATCACGAATACCTAAATTCTTACATAATTTCCTTTTATAAGCATCGAAAGTGCCATGAAACCATGACACATCAAATTTACGATCTATTGTGTGTATACTTGTAGAACAATATCATGACATGAAAGTGATGGAATCAAATTAGCAAAAAATAACCAAGTATATATGCAAATAAGATTACTAAAATAAATAAGCAGCTAATAATGCAATTCACTTACCCTCATAGTAAAGAAATCCCATAAGCTCATAATATTGTAATGAATATCAATGTAAGGACCAAAACAAAGCACTCACACTCACAAAGAAGTTCAACACTATGCATAAAATACAATAGACTTGCTCTTATTTTCTATGCTTTAGTTTTCCATACAATTGGACTTGGATCACTATAAAACTTTTCTTGGTTTGTAATTGAGGTTTGGGGGAAGGTATGGTACATATGGGTAATAGTGACTCAACCCTCCTTCACACGACACTTAA
This sequence comes from Capsicum annuum, assembly GCF_002878395.1. NCBI lineage: Eukaryota > Viridiplantae > Streptophyta > Magnoliopsida > Solanales > Solanaceae > Capsicum > Capsicum annuum. The sequence goes on along the minus strand of NW_025832006.1, from coordinate 73,449 downwards.
ATTTTTGGATCCACTATTCAACTATTCTTCTTTTATCCTCTTTTTTCTCCTATATTTATTTTCAGATTGGGTGCGGTTCTTCGTTATTTCCATTTATTATTTATTTTCTCTTCCATCTCTTTTTTTCTTTTTCAAATTTTCTACAACACCCAACCCTACCCTTTTTTCTTTTCTCAACTTCTTCTCCATATCCATTATAAACTATGTACCCCTATGATAGTGCTCAACTTAGGTGATTTTTTTGTGTTGAGGTTAACAATGTCCAAGGAGGGACCATGCTAAAATAAAATCATTATAGTTAAAATGGTAAGGAAAATGGATTAAAAAACAAAACAAGTCACTTTAGGCTCAACTTTTTGATCAAGGGATACTTAATATCATTTGGTAGGACTTTTAGGCTTAATGTGAACTAATTCAAGAACGCCCTATGATCTTGACTCAACCAACTATCCGATAACCTACACAAGGCTAATCGCGTAAGTTCTAGATTGCACAAACAAAGTGAACTAAGTAAGCAACTCACACTCACATAATAAAAGATTACATTATTAATTACTACTTATCCGGTTCATGCATTACTAAGCTAAGTTTTTTTCCCCTAATAATAATGTCATAACAATATCCAACTACGGTAACAATCACATATCTTTAAAACACACATTTCATAAAAACATAGGAGGGGTAAGATTTTATTTAATATAAAATAATCAATAAAAATATAAAAAAATTGATTGACCAAGGTTCCTTATTTTTTCCTAACTAAAATTAACAAACTATAACACCCCGAGTCTGTACCTCAGACGCTACACAGTGCTTACGACCCCTAAGGATCATAAGCTAACCTATGACTGATATTTTCTATGGGCACTGAATAATAATACTGTACTGATGCAGAAAATAAGCTGAAATTCCATATGGTTCAAAATCTAGAATACTGCTAAATAATACCATCTGAATTTGAAATATTGTTTGAACTGGTCTAGTCTGAAAAGCCTCTAAGTAAACTATCTGAATATGGAGTTAATTGGATAAGCCCCCAACAAACTCCAACTAGTGAAATATTAAAGCTGCTAAAAAATACTGAAATAAAAGCATATCCTCGATGGATGAGGACTCACTATTAAATCTGATACTGCTGGCTGAATCTAAATCTATCTATGCACGGATGGGAACATGAGCATCCAAACCTATGATATAAGACATCATAGCACAAAGAAAAAGTATGTGTCAGTACGTGGAATGTACTAGTATGCTAAATGAGGAAAGGCTGAATGCAAGGGTTCATAAGCATGAACAATAACTGACTGAATGATATAGAGTAACTGAAACTACTATAAATAATGAGTATGCAATACTATGCATATATATGAATACTGTATCTGAGCTTTTACTGAAGCTGAGTACCGAGTTTTGATAACTAAATAATTGAAAATATGATATTTTTGATAAGTGAATTTCTTATAGCTGAGTGATTATACCTAATAGTCCTTATTCTGTAGAACTGAATTGAGTTCTATATTAAGACTGAAACTAAAATTTTAGGAAATAATTATCTAACCAACAAGCCCTAAATAAGATAACTGGGGTCCAACCTGTAACCCTAATCTGAATAGTTTCAGTACCATACCACGGGTAAAGATAAGTTGAAGAGTTACCCTCATCTGGTAGGTACTTTAATAAGAACTGTGGAATCCTCAACTAGTAGGTTAAAACACCCCATCAACCCTCAACTAGTAGGTTGATATCTCAACCTACACTGGCTACGTAGTTCTGGAATGCAAGGACTTCTTCTAAGGATCACACCATCTAATGGTAGGTGAGCCCATCCTTAGGTTTACTCGGTGCTAAATCCTACTCTTATTGAATGACACTGACTATTATACTGAACGGAACTGTTACTCATCATGTTAATTAACTGAGTTGAACTGATACTAAGTTTCTGAGTTCTGTAACTGACTGAGTACTGCTGATCAAAACACTACTGAGACTATTCTGTATCTAGTGTAGCTCTAGGTAAACTGCTAGATTTTTGGGTATCGAATACCCCTAGGACTCGATAGTATGAAAAGTAAAGCATAGCATGATCTTTAGAAATATAACAATGTACTTTTGTCCACAATTCATTCATAGATACATTTTATCAAACACTTGTAGGGTATAAGCTTGTACATGTATTAGCATGTTATGATTTCACCATTTAATTCACATGGACATTGTATGAAACACCTGGGGAGCCCAACTTAAGGTATATAATCATGGACAACATATAATCATTGTAACTACAACACCCAAACTTTCTAATTCAAGGATTATAACAGGGGAATTGCATAATTTAATATACATGCTATGCAAATTTCATGGAATATGCAATTAATCATGGATTGAAACTCGATTAATGTCATGAACATGAATACTATCCAATTTCAAGTATGGAATTCATAAATCTGAGATCTTGTAAGTTTAAAAAGAGATTCTTGGACTCTATGGGTGAATGGAATCCTTAGATGAACGCCTAACATAACTGAGAAGATAAGTTATTGATGGTTCTTGGAGGAATTTTTTAGATTTGTTCTTGATTTCTTAAAACTAGGGTTTTGCTATATGTGAAAGAATGCTTTGTTTCTTGAGTAAATAATGAAATAATGAGCAATTAGTGATCCTTTTGGTTTAAATTTTGTGTTTAGGACTGATTAGGGCCGTGGAAAAATACCAAATTACCCCTGGGAAGTTTATAAAATTCATCACTGAAAAACCTAATTTTGGGCCATAACGTGATGTGGCACTATCGCGACATGTCACTAAAAATTAACAATTGGGAACTGTGCTAATGGCGTGACATGGTACAATTGCGGTACCCCATTGTATGTAAATTTACACCATGGCGCGATGCACCATGATGGCAGAGTCACACTGGAAAATGACGAATGCCATTTTGGCCTTTGACGCAACGCGGTGAAATTGCGCCATACCATTGGATGAGACCAAGAAGTTCACTGCAATGCAATATTATCACGTTGTCTCACTAGTTTTTCAAAATTTCCATTTGGATGGCCTCCGCGATGCGCTGACGGGCCATTTGGTAAGCTGTCTCACAAAAATGGCTCTAACTCTTCACCCGAGTATCGAATTTGGGCAAATTTTAAATTGTTGGAAAGCTAAATGAATTTCCTATGCAATGGTAAGCTCTAAAGTTAAAATACTAAGTATTTTAAAATTTTTATACAACATTACTCATGAATTTTAAGCTAAATTAAGATGGAATTAAACGGGGTATTACAATATGTCCCCCTTGTGAACATTAGTTCTCGAATGAGACTGATTAAGCTGAGAAACACTAATAGACTGAGCTTACACACTGACATGCATATCTGATACGTGGAATACTTGACTAAATCTATTGATAAGCTAAGTTTTCATACTGAATATTCTTATATGGTGCATGAGTACATGGCTAAAGTAATTCATGAATGCATGATTGAATATGCAATGGTAAAGAATTACCAACTTTATAAATGTAACAAAACATTGAATAGAGAAAATTTAAAAAAGGTTGTTACCTTCTGCTGATTCTGAGTTTGTAGAGAAGAGGTGAGCATACTTGTTTTGCATATCTGCCTCTGCTTCCTATGTATCTCCCTTAAAGGATTGATTCCGCCAAAGAACTTTGACTAAGGGAAATTCTTTATTCCCCAGTCTGTGAATCTGATGGTCGAGGATCTGGACTAAAACCTCTTCGAAAGAAAGATCATTCTGAATGTTTACATCCTCTAAGGGGACTATGATTACTGGGTCACCAATGCATTTGTTTAGCAAGGAGACAAGTAATACTCGATGAACTGAAGCTAGATTTGAAGGCAACTCAAGCTCTAAGCTACCTTTCTGAAAAGGTTGAGAATTCTGTAAGGACTGACATATTGGGGACGTAGCTTTCCCTTCTAGAAAAACCTCTTCACTCACTTCATGGGAGAGATTTTCAAGAACACAAAATCACCGATCTCAAACTCTAGATCAATTCCCTCATATCTGCATACGATTTCTGTCGACTTTGGGCTGCCCTAAGCCTTTCTCTGATAAACTAAACCTTCTCTAAGGCATCAACCACGAAGTTAGGCCCTACTAATTTGGGCTCACCTTCCTTGAACTAACCAATTGGAGATCTACATCTCGTACCATAGAGAGCTACAAATGGTGCCATCTAAATACTAGAATGATAGCTGTTATTATATACGAATTCAATCAAAGGAAAGTGGTCATCCCAGCTACATTTAAAATCAACAACATATGCTTTTAACATATCTTCTAGAGTCTAAATGGTCCTTTCTGGTTGACCATCTATCTAAGGATGAAAAGCTGTAATGAGGTGGACTTGGGTACCAAAACCCTTTTGGAATGCTTTCTAGAAATAAGTGTTAAACTGGGTACCTCTATTTGGGAGGATGGATACTGGAACTCCATGTAACCTGACCAATTCTATAATATAGAGTTTGGTATAGTCTTTGGCTGAATAAGAGGTATGAACTAGAAAGAAATGAGCTGATTTGACATTTCTGTCTATGATAACCCAAATAAAATCATGTTGAAGATGAGTACAAGGCAAACCCATCAAAAGTCCATGTTCACTTCTTCCCATTTCCATGTGGGAATACTGAACTCTTGCATAGACCCACTAGGATTCTGGTGCTAAACTTAAATTGTTGACATATAAAGCACTTAGCTACAAACTCTGCAATATCACTCTTCATCCCACTCCACCAATAGATCTCCCACAAATTACGGCACATATTAGTATCCCCTGGATGAATTGAGTAACGTGCACCTTGTGCTTCTCCAAGAATTCATTGCCTGAAGTCATCTACAACTGTCATACATAGACGACCGTGGCATCGCAATACACCATCTCCTCCTTGGGAGAAAACCTCTATGTTCTAATCTTTGACTGACTCTTTGAACTTAACAAGACTGGGATCTCTGTCCTACTTTTCCTTTACTTCAAAAACAAGAGATGATTTTAAACTATTATGCACCCATACACTACCCTCTACTAAATCGACTAAGAAGACAACTAGTCGAGAAAGTTAGTGAACTTCCTAAACTAACTTCTCTTTATCATTCTCAACGTGAGCAACACTATCTATAGACAGCCTACTAAGAGCATTAGCCACTATCTCGGCCATGCCTAGATGATACAAAACACTCATGTCATAATCTTTCAATAACACTAACCACCTTCTCTGACACAGATTTAATTTTTTCTAAGAGATCACATATTGTAAGATTTTGAGATCTATGAACACATCAACATACACCCTATACAAATAATGCCTCCAAATCTTTAAGGCAAATACTACAACTGCTCAATCAAGATCATGGGTAGGGTAATTCTTCTCACGGGGCTTAAGTTGTCTAGTGGCATAGGTTATGACCTTACTCTTTATATGAGGACACAACCCAAACCTACTCTTGATGCATCATAGTGCACAACAAAACCATTCGAGCCATTTGGTAGAATCAATACTTGGGATGAAGCTAGTCGAGTTTTCAATTCCAGAAAACACTTCTCACAAGAATCTGACCACTAAAACTTGACTTTCTTCTGAGTCAAACTGGACATGAGGGATACAATAGATGAATAACCTTCAATAAACTGTCGGTAACAGCCAGCTAAACCCAATATAATCATGATATTGATGGTTAGATAGTTCTAGTCCAGTTTCTCACCACTTCAGTCTTTTGAGGATCAACTCTAATGTCATCACTAGAAATAATATGGCCAACGAACACTACTAATATTAGCCAAAATTTGATCTTACTGAATTTGGTGAACAATAATGGGTTCTACGAGTTTGAAGTATGATTCTAAGGTGATCTGCATGATAATTATCAGTACGGGAATCAACCAAAATGTCAGTGATGAAGACTATAACGAACATGTCCAAGTACTGCTTGAACACTCGGTTCATCAAGTCTGCGAAAGTTGCTGGGGTATTTGTAAGACAAAAGGACATAACTAGAAACTCGAAGTGACCTTATCGGGTTTGAAAAAATATTTTTGAAATGTCACATTCTCTTACTCTGAGCTGATGATATCCTAATCTGAGGTCTATCTTAGAAAAGTAATCGGCACCCTGAAGTTGGTCAAATAAGTCATCAATTCTAGGAAGTGAATATTTATTCTTGACTGTGAATTAGTTCAACTAACGGTAGTCTATATATATAATAAAAGAATAGTCTTTGTTACGATAAATAAGATTGGTGCGCCCTATGAGAAAATGCTAGGTTTGATGAACCTCTTATCTAAAAGGCCCTTTAACTATTCTTTTGACTTTTTAAGTTCTGGTGGAGCCCTTCTGTATGGTGGAATAGAGATAGGTGGATTATTTGGAAGAAGGTCTATTCCAAAGTCAATTTCCCTTTTGGGAGGAACTCCAGGAAGTTCATCAGGAAACACATATGAGAATTCATTTACTATTGGAACTGACTCAAGACTTGGAGTCTTTGAACTAGAGTCTTTGACTCACACAAGATGATAGACACACCCCTTGGATATCATTTTCTTACTCTATCGTACAAAATCAACTGACCCTGAAGAGTTATAGTACTACCTCTCCATTCAAGGGTTGGTTCATTTTGAAACTAAAAATAAACAATTCTATTTCTACAATCAAGTGAGGCATAGAATGAATGGAGCCAATCCATGCCTAGAATGACGTCAAAATCCAGTATCTCTAACTCTACTAAGTTTGCTGAAGTGACTTTCTATAATATCATAACTGAATAGTTCCTGTATACCCATCGGGCTATTATAGACTGACCTACTAAGGTAGAGACTGAGAATGGTTCTGTTAAGATTTCTATTCTGACCTTGAAATTGACTTCTACGTAAGAATTTACAAAATACAAAGAATCTCCTAGATCTAATAAGACATAAATATGTAAACGGAAGATCTATAACATACCATTGACCACATCAGAAGATTTTTCTTAATTCCCACTGTTGACACTATAAGTGGCATCTTCCTGATTCAAGCGACTGGACTGAGCTGAATGATGATTATACTAACCTTGAGAACTTGACTTAGGACAATCTCTAATTTGGTTTCTTGTTACCATACCTGAATTAAATATCACTGCTTGCTCTGTAGATACCCTGATGGTTACTGCCATATTTCTAAAAAAGAGGATTCGTTTGAGCACTGCTGACACTACCCTAAGATTTAGAGCCTGGTACTTTATCTTTGTTACCATTTCTGAACTTAGGTACTGGAGCACTAGCTTAGGAAGGAGCTAGATCCAAAGACTTTTAGCAAATCTAGAATGGTTACTGTCTTTTGACTTAGGTTGAGTCAAATTAAAGCTACCTGTTCTAGCTCTCTTATTCTCTTTTTCCCTCTCTTTATTCTTAGCCTATTCTATCTACTGCTCATAGACCATAAGCCTAGATATGTCCATCTCCTTAATCAACATCGTTGTTCTATACTTCTTAAAAATACTCTCTGAGACCGCAAATACGAACTTTCTCATTTTGGACCTACTATCTGCTACTACATAGGGAGCATACCTGGATAACTGAATAAACTTTAGGGGATACTCTTTCACGCTCATGTTACCTTGAATGAGATTGATGAACTCTAACACTTTGGCTTCTCTAAGCTTTAAGGGAAATAATCGATCTAGGAAAGTAGTAACAAACTCTTTCCACTCTAAGTCTCTGCATCTATACTCTTGTCTACCTTTCACTACTTAAACCACATATGAGCTATATCTTATAGCTGATAGAAAGCTAACTCAGAACTCTCACTGGAAGATACTCCTATGATATATATGACTTTCTAAACCTAAATGAGGAACTCCTATAGATCCTCTTTTGACTTAGATCCTGAGAATAGGGGAAGATTCATTCGGGTGATGTCTCAAATTCTTCTACAGTAGTATTGGCCACTGGATTGGCCTGATCAACAGCTGGCCGTTCATTTTGAGATGCTACAGAATTGGATAGAGTAGTGAATACATCTTTGAATTATGCATGAGAGACATGCTTGTCTAGGGGATCTGCTTGAATAGGCTAAGATGCTGACTGATTTCCAATTCTTCTTTCGTTAGTCTTTTTAGGAGGAATGTCCTTTAAAAGAAAGGAAGAAATGGATTAGACTTAAAGTTTGACAATAGCTCATACTCACTCACATGACATGAATATTAAAAGAAGGTAAACTTTTCTGAAAATATCTCTTAGCCTCTTGTCCATAAGTATGAAACGCTACACAACCATGCACAAGACTCTACTAGATGTAGTTTTTAGACTTCCTTGGACTCTGTTGAACCTTAGGCTCTGATACAAAGTTTGTAATGCCCTGATTCTGTACCCTAGATGATACACAGTGCTTACGACCACGATAGACACAAGCTAACCCATGGCTGATATCTGCTGTGAACACTAAATAATAATACTGTAATAATGCATAAAATAGGTTGAAATGCCATAGGGTCCAAAATCTAAAATACTAGTAAATAATAACATATGATTAAATATTTGAATTTGAAATACTGTCTGAACTAATTTAGTCGGAAAAACCTCTTACTGAGCTATTTGAATATGGAGTTGATGGGACAAGCCCCCACCAAAATCCGACTACTGAAATACTGAAGCTACTGAAAATATTGAAATAAAAGCATATCCTCAATAAATGAGGACTGACTACTAAATTTGATACTGCTATATTAATCTGGATCTTTCTATGTACGATCGGGAACCTGAGCATCCTAACCAATGATATAATACATCATAGCACAAAAAAAAGTATGTGTTAGTACGTGAAATGTACTGGTATGCTAGTTGAGGTAAGGCTAAATGCAAAGGTTCATATGCATGAACAGTAACTGATTGAATGATATAGAGTAACTGAAACTACTATAAATACTGAGTATGCAATACTGTGCATATACATGAATACTGTATCTGAGCTTTTATTGAAGCTGAGCACTTAGTTCTGATAACTGAATAACTGAAAATATGGGATTTCTAATAACTTAATTTCTGATGACTGAGTTACTATATCTGAAAGTCCTGATTCTATAAAACTAAATTTAGTTCTATACTGAGACCGAAACTAAAACTATTGGAAATAATCATCCAACCAACATGCCCCAAATTAGATAATTAGGGTCCAACCTATAACCTTTGTTGGAAAGGTGTTAGTACTGTGCTACGAGTAAAGACAAGCTAAAGAGTTACCCTCATTTGGAAGGTACTCTAATGAGAATGGTGGAACCCTAAACTCGAAGGTTAAAACACCTCATCAACCCTTTACTGGCAAGTTGATGTCTCATTATACGCTAGCTACGTAGTTCTGGAATGCAAGGACTACTTCTAAGGATCACACCCTCTACTAGCAGGTGAGCCCCCATTCTTGGGTTCACTCGATGCTAAATTCTACTCCCATCTGAGTGACACTGACTATTATACTAAACTAAACCGTTACTGATTATGTTAATTGACTGAGTTAGACTGATACTCAGTTTCTGTGTTTTGTAACTGACTGAGTACTACTAAGACTATTTTGTATCTATTGTAGTTCTAGGTAAAAAAGATAAATTTTTGAGTATTAAATACCCCCAGGACTCTATAGCATGAAAAGTAAAGCATCGCATGATCTTTAGAAACATAACAATGTACACTTGTCTAGTAATCATTCATAAAGACATTTTATCAAACACTTGTAGGGCATAAGCTTGTACATGTATTAGCATGTCATGATTTCACCATTTCATTCACATGGACATTCTATCAAACACTTGGGGAGCACAACTTAAGGCATATAATCATGGACAACATATAATCATTGTAACTACAACACCCAAACTTGATAATTCAAGGATTATAACATGAGAATTACACAATTCAATATACATGCTATTGTAATTTCATGTAATATACAATTAATCATGGATTGAAACTCAATTAATATCATGAACATGAATACAATCAAATTTCAAGCATGGAATTCATAAACCTGAGATCTTGTAAGTTTAAAAAGGTTTCTTGGATTCTATTGGTGAAAGAAACCCAAAGAATAACACCTAACAAACCGAGGCCCTAGCCATGATGGATATCCCAAACTATGAAGGCTCGAGATCCCTTCTAACTTGTAATCATACACAATATTTATATACAAATAAGAAGTGTGGAAAATACATACTAAAATAGAACATGGTCAAAATTCTGAACTCAATTTATAATATAAAAGTAAAGCCCAACAACAACTAGACAATATCTGAACCAGTCTGCGAAATCTCTAGTACATCTGAAAATAACAACTGTCTAAAACTGGGATAAGGCCATAAGTGGACCTAAACCAAAATAAATAACATAATTTGAAAGACATAAACCTTCTGGAATAAAGAAAGCTCACCAATTGCACACATCATTGCTATCTAAAAACTCTATGGCTTAGCAGGGCTTTTGAACTGAGCTTTAGACCCTGGAAGTAGGGGGGTCAATACAATTGTACTGGTACGATGAGCAACCCAAAATAAAGCTTTTATATAAATAAAATAGTTGAGAGCTAGTCATAAACATCATGAATGATATAATTCCTAAACAAATGGGCATTTTTGAAAACATAAAACCTTTCTGTCATTGCATTTTCTGATCTTTGTATTACTTCTGAGTTAGGTGACACTCCCCTACAATTCTTATATTCCACGGGCTATATGGAATATGCTATTGACTCGGCGGGGAAGCCCCCAACCCAAGTGTGCCACAAGGGTTGGAGTGTCTGAGTCTGATATGCCACATGGCACAAGGCCAACATATAATAATATACTCGGATCAGCAAATCATAGTTTTGGGAAATGAGTTGTCTGAGCTCATGCCTTCTTAGGGGAACTACCTAAGCTCTCTTTATGTCCAATTTTAGTCTGTTCTAAAACATGCTTCATTCTAGTTTCAAAATTTGAAAATCTAATTTCAAACATGCATTCTATTCTGTTCTGAATTACCATGGCATTATCTGAGTTGGTGTCATCACACCAAGATTTGCAAGTCCTATTTCTGAGCCATAATGCATCATGCATAATTCTTTCATGAAAAACATAATTCAGACCACCCAAACATACAAATAACGTAAGAGATTTCATGTTCTGAAAGCATAAGTCAAAACTATGCAAGGATTATCATTCTTTCAATATCAATGTGGTGGTCATGTAATCTTTAACAAACCATGTAACTCTTTTCATTATATGATTATGTTCAACATTCATCAACATAAGCAACCCTCTCTTTTGAAATCAAAATCATAATCCAAATATAACATTACTCAAGACATTTCATATCATGCTTTTCAAGATGCATTCAAAACAATTCCTAGCATATCATAAGTAAAGGAAAATCATAACAAGAGAGGGATTTCTCATGAGTCATGCTCTCAATTCTATCATCAACCTTAAAACACATGCTTACATATATATATATAATTTCAAATCAATTTGGGGGAAGGCCCAAAGACCAAAACAATATCATCAAGGATTCTAAAACATGTTTATAATCATAAATCTAAAACCCTTTTCTTAAAATCATGATTTCTAAACCCTTTGCATAATTAAAAGAAGATTTCTACGCCCATGAGATTTTAGGAAAACCACACTTACCTTAAATTAGAAGTTTTTGAATGAACAATAGGTTTTAGGATGCTATACGTATGATTGATGGGTGCTTCTTGTAGCCCTCATAATGGGGATTCCGAATATTGAAGAATTAAGGAAAACCCACGGTTAAATCTTGAGATATATTGATCTTTGTGTTGAAACCCTAAGGAGTGTTCGTGGTGATTTTGAGAGAAAATGGTGTTATTTTTGTATTTAGAGGATTTAATCCCGTGTTATGGCTGACTAGGGGGTGAAACATACCACTTTTTCCCTTAAAAACGCGAAAACAGCACCTAAAAATTGGGTGCGTGCACCGCACGCTAAGCACTCGATACTACTGTCTCAGTCACAAAACTAGCCATAACTTTTCGCTCGGGTATCGTATTTTGGAGAAATTGGTATCGTTGGAAAGCTAATATGAAGAGATTTCATTTGATATATAGTAGGCCATATAATTCCTTATATAAAAAGAGTTATGGTCGATTGAAGTTGACCCAAGTTTCAACGCTCACTTAAACTCGAACGATAGGAAACCTTTCAACTCGTCATTGAGTTTGGGGACCTCTATGGTCTCAATTCATGCTCAAATAGGTTTACACAATACATAATTGATTAACATGCCAAATTTGCATAGGATTTATGGCTTTTGGATCATCTACGAATAGAAATGATGGTTTTTGTTGTAGCTCAAAATGCGGGATGTTACATTATCTCCCCTTTGGGATCATTCATCTCCGAATGATGGGTAGAAATTTTGAAGTCTTAAAGGTATGGAATAATGTGGACATGATTTGTTTTCTAATAAGGGATATAGCTGAGCAAAAATATTTAAACATCTATCATGAAACTGAATTCTGAGCTGACTTGACTTTACTTGCTTTAAAGAGCTGATTCATTCTGAAAGTTTAGGATTCCCTTGAAGTGTTCATGATCAAATCATACATATTGAATTGAGAATTGATAACTTATGCAAGTATGAATCATGAGACAAATGTACTTAGATCGTATCAGGGTATTACACTGTCTGAGCTAAAATACTTGCGAAAATTTGAGATTATGCGCTAAACTCTTATGAACTGAGTCATGACTAAATAGCTGAATCTGAAACATGATGCTTTGACTGAACTAAATTCGCAACTTACATGGATGGAATAGATTATCTATTGGGATGGTCATAGGCCTAAGACTTTGGATAGTAGGTCTGGGTGAAAAAGTGGAAAACCATAGTAACTTGTCTGCCTGACTGTTAGACTGAATTATACTGGACACTTATACTTAACTGGTGTATCTCTTCAACACTCTTTCTAAAGTAGTCCTAGTAGAATTAGGGAGCAAAGAATCTCTGACATGAGTTACACAAGACATCCAACTAATGAATCACGACAATGATACTACTCCATAGCATGGAATATAGATATATAACTCATAAATTAGGATAGAATTATCAGACCTTAGGCAATACAACTTCTTACTTTCAAGCTTAGCACATCGCTCGAATATCTCTTAACTATACTGTTTTCTTTAACTACCATACTCATTTGATTCACCTTATTTTTATCACATGGACACTGATATTTCCATCTACTAATGTCTAAACTGAACTAAATCCCCTCAGTATCTTCAAGCCTAACTCAAAATCACAAGACGAACCACAAAATACTGTAGTACTAGTTTGAATGATGAATTCAATATACCTTGCATTTCACAATTCCTCATCTCCTGCATAATTCTTATTGGCACTCTAGCAATCACCTTCAACTTCGTATTAGACATTCACGAACACTCAAAGCATCCATCCGTATATATACAAACAAGACTTTCAAGTCTATCTTCATACCCACATATGCACATCAAAACAAACACTTATAAAGCATCTTTCCCATATTCTCTAATACTTCTATCCATAACAACTTCCCTGCACTATTTAGATAATACACATAAAATATCCTCAACTAACCAAGCCATACACAAAACTTCATCTCAAAATTCTTTCAACTTATAAACTTACATAAAACAAGTACACAACAATTTTTCCCATATATAACACATAAAACTTCAACTAACCTTGACATATATCAAAGACTTGGCCTCAATCTTATTCCACAATTACTTCCTTAACTCAAATGAGCACAGAACCATATTTCATCAAAAAGAAATATTTACTCTTTCCCATCTAGATAACTATTCATCATTACTATCTCGACCTAAGGGAAAAGGTCACTGAAAAATTGGAATACCGGGATCCGGAACATGAGGAGAGTACTAAGTATAACTTGATATCCTACTGAGGCGTGAGGAATAGAGCACTTACGACATAGGCTCATTAAAGAGATCTAATCTGAGGACGTACCTAATATAAATCTGAATTTTCACTGATCATACAAGAGTCATGATCTGCATGACCTGAATTTTTAGAATTCATAACTTACGAAAAGTGATTCTTATTGCTGAACAAACTGGGAACTCATCATACTAGGAACTAGGAGAGTACATGATTCCTTATCATATACATGAACATGAGCTATGATCATGAAGCTAAAACATAAAGCATGAGTATGTATCAGAATAACTGAAGTAAAGTGCTGAAATAAGAATAGATTGAGCATTATTCTTTCTCACGGCTAATTCCACAACTTTACTGGCACATCTATTAGCATCTGAAAACTTGACTTGGTTACTCATTCTATCATCTGCCCCTTATATTTAAGCCATTACTCTAAGTCTGTGAACCACTATATACATTATGGTATAAACTGAAATCACTTTACTCTAGAGTCGGGGATATAAGAATACACATAAAACTAAACTTACCCTATAAGACAGCATCTTCATGTATAACAACCAATGCTAGTACCTCCTACTAAGATTCAACCCTTAGGTTTCTATAGCCCCAAAATTCATCATATAACAGCTTAAACATTAACGAACTTAGATTCTTCTAACACTAAACATAGATATCTCCAAACCTTTGACGGACCATACCACTTCGGTCATAGTCTACCAGCATTATGCTTGCAAACTTCTATTTCTAAACCATGAGAATCAAGATTATAAAAAAAAGCTCAACATCATTAATCACAATTCCATAACTTAGCTAAAAAGAACATCATATATTATGTAACTAGCCTTTGTCTACCTAGCAACTCAACGGTACTACTAACCACACAACATGCAATGATACTTGAAAATAATACAACCCTATAGCACCTTGGGAGTACTTCTACATCATACTTACCACATCAGACTTGATTACGAATCAAATAAACTTAAGCTCTTGTATACATTATTTAAGCCTACTAGATAACTTTCACACAAATAACACCCACTACATCAATTCATCATATCCATCTTGATTGCCATCTACTATTCCAACTTAGTGTCTAGTTCGAGCTATGATGAACCACAACTTCACATAATTTTCTTATATGCCAAACATCTGAAAGCATTAATTCGCCAAAACTTCATAACAGTAAGGATCAATCATAATCCTATGATCTATCTTATTTAAAATCCATTAAGACATCCTCCTTCTACATACCATTACTACCTACCCCGTTCATACAACTAAACTTAGCTCATAGCTCTATAAGTCCCAACTAAACTCCCTCTTGTAACCTCAGGGACATCTAAATTAACATCACTCATCCACCAAGTACCTTCATCAATAACCTATAATTTTCTTGCACGACAAACACCGTCAAGAACTCTTTTCATACTTCAAGTAAACAATAATTCACCTTAACTAATAACTCCATCTCTACCTTACCTTATACTAAACCATCATAAAGGGATGTATCACTTCATTACCAACTCTATCTAATAACTCCATCTCTACCTTACCTTCTACTAACCATCATAAAGGGATGTATCACTTCATTACCAACTCAATCTCATGCAAAAAGATTCAGCCATACATATATTCAATAAATTTCCCTTACCAATTTTCTTGCCATTACGCCATTAAACCTCAGTTCCAACCAACACAAGAACAACAAGATAAACAAAAATTTACTAGTGAATCAAAATAGGCCCCACATGGCTCCACTAGACTTTGATTTTGTGTTTTAAATAAGAAATGAGATGAATGACAAGGCAACTATGCTAGTGAACCGAAAGATCCCCACACGGCTTCACTAGACTTTCAGTTTCACCAACACAATGATAACAAGATTACAAGAGATAGAAACTTGACACACAATATTTAATGATCTAAGAATACATATCTTACTCTGTATAAATAAAAAAAATTTGAGTCAAACACTTCCCCCACAGACAACCATACAATCCACGTATGCTACTAGCTACCATATTAGTCTATCACTATAAAATGGTAAATCATTCTCAAATATCAGCTATTCAACTAAACACATTTATCTATAGAAAAGTCACCCTCACTTTGATTTCTAACCTTGTGACCTTACATCCAAACTTCTTGGTCCAATATCACTACCAATAGGTCATGACACCATCACTTTAACTTATACTACTACTCGGGTGGAAATACAGTTCTAACATTCTACTGCACATCATTTTGCCTGAAGTATGACGTCTGCAACATAAATTTTTAAAAGGACTGAATACACTTAATACTGCAGCTAAAAACCACAATTTCATTAGAATCAAAGTTCACACTAGAATTAATACACCTTGAAGTAATAACGGACTCTTCATAAGTCCTTGCACAAATTTTAAACTCCTATATGGCTTAATAAAAAAGGACCGTACCATTTAGACTATAAACTTCTGCACTTGAATCACCCTAATCATAAGACATATCTGAGCACATCAAAGTAAGAAAAGAATTAGGATGACTTTACTCCCATATGGGCGATACCATAGCATAAATTAGAGTATGTAAGAGGAAAATTCTAACTCTATAGCACGAACTAGAACATGAAGAAAGAGAGACATTCCTAAATGTCTAGTAGCGTCCTTCCTATAAGTGTGGTGCACTACACACCCATAAATAAGACTCTAATATATGCGATTTTAAAGATACCCTAGAACCATGAACCGTGCTTCGACACCAAGTTTGTCATGACCCAAACCGGGGCCTTTACTGTGACGGATATGTCAAACCTGAAGGCCTGAGAGCCCTTCTAACTTGTAATCATACATGCTATTTATATATAAATAGGAAGTACAGAAAATACATACTGAAATGGAATCATGGTCATAAGTCTGAACAAAATTTATAATGTGAAAGTAAAGCCCAACAATAACTAGACAATGTTTGAACCAGTGTGTAAAATCTCTACTACATCTGAAAATAACAACTGTCTGAAACTGAGATAAGGCCCACAATGGACTTAAACCAAAATAAATAACATAATCTGAAAGACATAGACCTTCTAGAATAAAGAAGGCTTACCAATTACACACATCACTATTATTAGAAAACTCTAGGGCTTAGCAGGGCTTATGAACCGAGCTTTAGACCCTGGAGGTAGGAGTCAATACAATTGTACTGGTACTGGAGTAATCCAAAATAAAGCTTTTATATAAATAAAATAGTTGAGTGCTAGTCATAAACCTCATGAATGATATAATTCCTAAACATATGGGCATTTTGGTAAATATAAAACCTTTCTGTCATTGCAAATTTTGATCTTTGTATTACTTCTGAGTAAAGTGGCACTCCCCTACAATCCTTATATTTCACGGGCTATATAGAATCTTCCATTGACTCGGAGGGAAAGCCCACAACCCAAGTGTGCCACAAGGGTTGGAGTGTCTGAGTCTGATATGCCACATGGCACTAGGCCAATATATAATAATATACTCGGATCAGCAAATCACAGTTTTGGGAAATGAGTTGTCTGAGCTCATGCCTTCTTAGGGGAACCACCTAAGCTCTCTTTATGTCCAATTTTAGTCTGTTCTAAAACATGCTTCATTCTAGTTTCAAAATTTGAAAATCTAATTTCAAACATGCATTCTATTCTGTTCTGAATTACCATGGCATTATCTGAGTTGCTATCATCACACCAAGACTTGCAAGTCCTATTTCTGATCCATAATTTATCATGCATGATTCTTTCATCAAAAACTCAATTCAGACCACCCAAACATGCAAATAGTGTAAGAGATTTCATGTTCCGAAAGCGTAAGTCAAAACTATGCAAGGATTATCATTCTTTCAATAACAATGTGGTGGTTATGTAATATTTAACAAACCATGCAATTTTTTTCATTATATGATTATGTTCAACATTCATCAACATAAACAACCCTCTCTTTTGAAATCAAAATCATAATCCAAATATAACATTACTCAAGACTTTTCATATCATACTTTTCAAGATGCATTCAAAATAATTTCTAGCATATCATAAGTAAAGAAAAATCATAACAAGAGAGGGATTTTTCATGAGTCATGCTCTCAATTCAATCGTCAACCTTAAAACACATGCCTACATATATATGTGTGTGTATATATATATATATATATATATATATATATATATATATATATATATACATATAATTTCAAATTAACTTGGGGGAAGGCCTAAAGACCAAAATAGTATTATCAAGGTTTCTAAAACTTATTTATAATCATAAATTCAAAACTATTTTCTTAAAATCATGATTTCTAAACCCTTTGCATAATTAAAAGAAGATTTATACGCCCATGAGATTTTCGGAAAATCCCACTTACCTTAAATTAGAAGTTTTTGAATGAAATCTAGCTTTTGGGATGCTATACGTATGATTGATGGGTGATTCTTGTAGCCGTCGTAATGGGGATTCCAAATCTTGAAGAATTAAGGAAAACCCATGGTTAAATCTTGAGATATATTAATCTTTGGGTTGAAATCCTAAGGATTGTTCTTGGTGATTTTGAGAGAAAATAATGTTATTTTTGTATTTGGAGGATTTAATCCCGTGTTATGGATGAATAGGGGTGGAAAATACCACTTTTGACCTTAAAAACATGAAACAACTCCTGGAAATTTGGTGTGTGCATTGCACACTAATCGCGTGATGCTACTATCTTAGTAACAAAAATGGTCATAACTTTTCGCCCGGGTATCGAATCTTGGTAAAATTGGAACCGTTGGAAAGATAATCCGAAGAGGTTTCATTTGATATATAGTAGGTACTCCAATTCCTTATATTAAAAGAGTTATGGTCAATTAAATTTGACCCAAGTTTTGATGCTTACTCAAACTCAAACGATAGGAAAGCTTTCAACTCGTCCTTGAGTTTGGAGACCTCTATGATCTCAATTCATGCTAAAATAGGTTCCCACACTACATAATTGATTAACATGCCAGATTTGTATAGGATTTATGGGTTTTGGAGCATCTACGTACAGAAATAACGGTTTTCGTTCTAGCCTAAAATGCGGGGTGTTACAATGACAGTGGAAACCTAACTAAGATGCTCTAGGCATTGGATATGGCCTTGCCTCCAGCTAGGGCATTACGAGGCACTTAGGGTGCAGTCCTAGAAGGTGGTATTGGACGACTAGAGGATGGTTCTAACTATAATTATTTATGCTCACTCTAGTAAATGTGAAGATGGATAACAAACTCCTTGGTTGCACTCTTTAGATCACGCTCGAAACTATCCAAACTGTAACTCTACTCAGCGATCTTGTGTCTTCAGAAGTGTAGTGCTCTAAAAATATACATCCCTCAAATCTATGTATGGATATCTTCTCTCATAGATTCAATAAATTAGGCTCCCAATCCTCTTAAAGTCTCTCCCCTTGCATATCTCATAATAATAAATCCTTCTATGTATATCTTTAGTAAATCACTCCATGGAGATCATTATCACGGACTTAATGATACGCCCAAATTACACCTCTCTTATGAGAGAATAAGCGGTCATTGTCAAATATATAACCCAACTAGGTTGGGGTCGAATCCCACAGGAAATATGGTGTTAATTAAGTTTTATGCATATTAGTTGACTTTTAATTGTTCGTTTCCATAAAATAAATAGGGGGGGATCTAATTCAGTTCACAAATTAATGGTCTCATTTTAACAAGTTGAAATATGTGTAGTAGTATTCAAATTCAGAGAAATAGCAAGCTAGAGTTATGTCCACCTTGTAGTTTTCAATACTTACTAACTATGGGCTTTATGAATCCATATATGAATTGTGCTTATAGAGAAACGTATTGTATTTAATAACATAATCCTAGTGTTTCTCAACCATCAAGGACTAATTCACTTTAGTTCTCTCAAATCAAAAGCGTTCACCAAAAACAATACGAAATCTCCAAGTAGTTAATCCTGCTAAGGCATTAACTCATAAAATAGGGGTTCGTAATCCTATTTTCTTGTCATTACTCTCTTTTCCAAACATCAACCTTTCTTTCAAACAAGTTGCATTTTAAGGCATATCCTCTATGTTTGCAGCCACTAGAATTCAAGATAAGCGAAGAGAGTATGATGTAAACAAATCAATGCATAATGAATTCAAAACCCAAAGTGATAGATTGTATGCTTCAAGGTTTCCATAACCCTTACTAATAAACTTAACTACTAATGAATAAAATGAAAAGTATCATAAATATATTCATCATACCAAAAACTACAAGACGATCTTGGTGTGCGAATAGTGAAAACAAGAGAGAAAAACATTTCTCTCTCTCTCCTCAAGCTAAGCCACCTTTCTCCTCTCTCAAAATAATCCAGAATAATGAATAATGAATAAAAATTCAGAATTAATCCTTTTAATAATCTTTTCTCTCATAATTGCCTTCTAAGTCCCTGAACTAATTATAAATGATAAACTAGTCTTGGACATAGTTTTTAGGCACCACATTTGGTCCAGATTGCTACTCTCTCTTGTGTCATATGCCATCCGTATTCCATAGTCCCATAATGTCTTCATCTACCTCATTAATACCTGAAATCATGCTAATCACTTCGGTTAGCTCAATTACATAGAAGTAGAGTAAAAACATAAGAAACTAGACACTTTGTTCTCTAAACATAGCTAAAATATGGATAAATTATGGTGCTTAGGCGTATAAATACACCCAAGATCACTTAACATGGGCCTCCAATGTCTCTAAAGTAGTCCACATCCATGGCCAAATTTTACCCAGCAAATAATCCGACTAAGTGTTGTTTCACGTTCGGCACTCAGCAAACTCCATTTGCATTTCCCAAAATAGATATAGAAACTCCTGAGAGACTATCACTATACCTAAAGTAGGTAGGCAAGGGGGCATTGTAGATGTTGCAGCTATATCTAAAGTATTTGTTGCCCTCTCACTATCTGCAGTAGCTTAACCATCTACTGATTGACCACCTAACTCATAATTACCACCCAATGTCGGCCGATCTACCTGATCGACCGACTTAAAAAGCCTATGAAAAAATAGTTGTTATAGAAGAGGTAGAAATGCCTTATTTTATGAAACAAGGTTGATGTCAGTTGAATCAACCCTATATCACCACCTGGGTTTCCTCAATATGATGACAAATACCTAGTAAGGCTAAAACTCCCACTACATCACAATCTTTAAACCAAGTAGTGAAATAGCATGCTGGTGATCTCACTAAAATCTTTCTCGTAGATCTCATCCCAGATGTATCGAGTGAATTTTGTATCACACAAAACTATGATTCTCACAACACATACCATTTGGTCTAATGTAAATACACTATTAACTCATATGGGGCACAACCTGTGATGAACTATAGTCCACCAAAACTTCCATGCAAAATGTAGGGTAGACTTCTTGATCTCACCCTCACCCTATACCAAAGGGGCTTCAATACTATGCTAAGCAATCTGCCAAGCCCCACAAATAATCAACTCTCTTTACTTCTCAAAATACCTCAACACCCTTTGAATCCTCACTATCTCTATCCTATAATTGAACTCTACAGCAGTCGCCGACATCTCATAACCCAGCCTAAATAAGAATTGTTGAATCATCGCCACGATTAAGTCAACCTAAGTACCTCTCACTAATGTTTGGGCTAACGAAGGCTAGTATAAATCTTTTCCCTACTGGTGTGATCTAATTGATGGAGGAAGAATAGGAAATGAGAACTCATGAACCAACTCCGTGCTATAGGATATGGAAGGTTTACCCATTTATTCGAGTCGGTATCTTTCAAAGGTTGATTTAATATCTTAGATCCCTGCCAAGTCTACTATCCTGATATAGGGCTCTTCATCTATGCTCTATCTAGGCCTATCCTTCTTAGTCATCTCAATTTCCCGATCATAAATATATTGCATGTCCTTCACTCACAACCTTTGAATCTTAGGAGTTGTTGGTGTAACATAGGTGTGTCTATTATCTTGTATCATTGTGACTAGTGCTGATGTAGTATCCTCCTTATCACTCTTTAAAGATTATTATTCCTTATCATATTTGGAAGCATTGGTTTCTTAATCACTATTATCTAACTCAGATTCTACCCCCTCTCAGATTGGGTAATGGTAGTCTCCTCCTCACTATTACTGGAAAAATATACCTATTCTTTCTTATAAGACTAGAAAGGGGCAGAGGAGTTTATGGTGATCTCTGTGCATTCTTCATCCAAGAATTTTCTTAGGCAATAGGAGCAGGTGGGGTCAGCGGACTAAGCTAAGTGTCACGAGCTGAACTAGGACCTAGTTTTTGTGGGTATCTCAAGCCCACCATGGACTAGAGACCAGCCCCATCACTTAACCTCATGATCACAATAGATATATATAACAATAGAAGGAGTCCAAATAAATATGAGTAAGATAAATTAATGGCTTAAAGAAAGTGAAAATTTTGAACAACAATCCCAATCCACAGTAATCTATGAAGCCTCAAATATAAAAAAAAGAACCTAACTTGAGACATGCCTCAGACTGAAGCCGAAAAAGAAATATAATAATAGTATAGACCTAAATAAAATCAAGAATTAACAGTCGAAAGAAGGAGGATCACCACTTCAAGTTGACTCACAAACAATACCAAAATTACCTATCACTGCACAAGAAAGAAAAAGTGTCTTCGTATGTTGCATCGCATGAGGATACATCGGTTGGGGACAATTAGTGCGGTGAGTGCTAACATGTTACTTAGGGGAGGGATAAAATAATGCCATGAATAATAAGTCCAAAATAATTCCAAAAACCATATGGACACAATCATATATACATATATAGTATGCCGAGATAGGGAATAACGTTTATCATGAGAGTTAAAACCATTAACCTAGACTTTGCAACTCAAATTGTCATCCATAGCCATAGGCTATATGGGTCCAGCTCTTACCCTATTGAAAGGGTCCCAATGCATTTAGCCTCACGAATCGAGGAATCAAGGAATCCATGACCCTTTGCTAATCCAAGATAAAAATATATAAAGTGTGACACAAGAACACAATCATAAAGACAAACCCTCAAGCTAGCAAATGTGGGTTCCCAGTGTCATTTCCTCAGGACCTTCACTTTCACGGATCATCTACACAACCCCCTTTAAGCCCAATTAAAACATTTACAGATTCCCATTCATTTAAACAATAACATCCATTAAGGCATAACCCATTGGTATTTTCATACCAACTACACTTTCAAGCTATTATCAATATGCCATTCTAGTTATTTACCAACACTGATTGCAAGATATTAATAATATGCCATTTTGATTATTATCACTTGGGGGGAATCCATGACCCCAAAATCTCCAATTATTCATGTACGTGGGGAATCCATAGCCCCGAGGTTCAATTTTTATTATCCATTAACTTGGGGGAATCCATGGCCCCTAAGGTTCAATTTAAAACCTTGTATATAACATTAGCCTATTATGCAGTGCGATAGTTCTAAAAGTGATACAATATGCATATACTAATGTTTCATAGCGAAATCTCCCATACCCTTGATGACGAAATTGGAGAGAAAACATTTAGAAGAAACTTAAATTTTAAGCCTTGGAAGTTGAATTTTTTGAGAAGAATCCTAATTTGGGGTTCCTATGAATTTGGGAGGAGAGGGATTGTGTATTTGGGGTTATGGGATGATGAAATCACATTAGCATTATTTATTGGATGATTTAGGATATAAATGACTAATTTGACCTAGAAAAGAAAAGAAATGCAGGTTTTAGCATCTATTTAAATAGGGGCATGCCACACCCAAATTGTGGTGCATAGAGGGTGGGCTACGCCCTTGTTGCGCACCCTCACTGATTTCTTAAGAAAATGCTCACAACATTTTGTTCGAGTATTGGATTAAGGCAAAATCAGTGGATTTTGAAAGAGGGCTCAATTATCTTTCATTTTGAGGTCTTGAGCTTCAAATTTCCACATATTCCAGAAGCTATACACGTTCAAAGTTGACCCTGGTATGATCGAATACAAAAATTTTGTCGATAGAAAACGTTCTTTACTAGACTTCACTTAAGTATTTCCTATGAACATATTCCACCTCGAAATCAATTTTTACACTTGGAAAATTATCATGACCTTTATATTTACATAGGAATCATGGTTTCTAGTTTATACAGATAGGGACACTGGTTCAAATTCTAGCTCAAAATTATGGGGTGTTACATTATCTCCCCCTTAAAATCATTCATCCTCGAATGATGATTAGGAACTTAATGAATACTTAGAAGTATGAAATAAAGTATGTAAATTCACATTAGGAATTATCCCCCAAAAAAACACGTGTAGGAATCAAGAGAAAAGGGCTCCATAGAATCACCAAGTAAATTATGTAATCACGAATCATAAGATATTGAGACTAAGGTCGTACAAGGGATAAAAAGCCTAAATCCCCTCACCCCAAGTAAGAAAATAAAAAACATGATGCAATTAAAATACTGGCATGACATTCCAATATCATGGAGGTTAGCCTCTGTGTCATGCCAATATCAGAGGTTAACATCCGCAACATGGCTGTAATACCCTGAAAAATCCAAATCAATATTAGCATCATGCTTCAAGATCATGTATAGTACATCATGGTTTTTTGTAGTTTTATGATCAATTTATATGTATATTACATCTTCAAGTAACTCCTAGCTATCAGACGAATCAAAACATTCCTTACCGATTGAATTGTTGAGAAGGATTTTTCCATAGTCAACTTTAAATGAGCATATCTCTCATTACACTATGACTTATTGATCTTATAACATACCAAAAGATATATAATTGAATTATATTTCCAACTATACCAATTTTGCCTAAGTACAATATTAGAGTAAAGAGTTATGCCCATTTTACTCCAGCATGTCAGCTTGGAAAACTGAGTGACGACATTCATGATAACTTATCACAATTTGTGATGACTTATCACAAATGTCGTCAGCCTTTGGCAGAAACCAACCCCCAGTGATGACATTTTGTGATAAGTTATCACAAGTGTGACGACTTATCACGAATGTCGTCAGCCTTAGGCAGAAATCCATCAATTCCATCCCCCTAGTGACAACATTTGTGACAACTTCACAAGTGTGATGACTTATCACGAATGTCATCAGCCTTGGATGTTTACCAACTAGGAAGTAATTTAGTAAGGGTAGTTTGATCTTTTTCCTTCACTTCCCATGACTTATAACCCTCAAGGAGCGTATTATCTTCCATTTTCTCTAGTTAAACATCTTAAAAAAATCTCTCATACACTCTCAACCACAAGATATGGGTTTTCTCTCAAGATTATCTCCTCAAGAACAATAATATTCTCTCCCAAGGGGTTAAACCCTATTCAATAAAAATCAAGAGCAAGCCTAAGAATTTCTTTAAGAACCTTCCAAAACATTAAATCTCTTTCAAGATCAAGCTTTAAGGTATGCATAGTGTTCATCCACAAATTCCTTTTATTCGTGGAGTTCAAGAACCCTCTTTTAAACTATGAATCACGAAGTTATGTAGTGGGTTGATTATGTTTGTGTATTGATTGTCATACAACTCCCAAATTAGAATCCTTATGTGATTTTATGAAATTAGGATGACATACAAATTGAATATATAAAATTTAGGTGGTTTAAATCACTAAGGTGATGAATATGCCTATGCCCCAAGGTGTGCATGCAAGGTGTTTGATAAAATATCTAAGAGACTAGAAATTATGTATTATAGATAAATAGAACTTAAATGACAAGACCATGCTCTATTCCTTACGACTCAACATGAATTCTATGCTAATTGTTGTGTATTGTTGTTTTGATATGGAATTCTCATCAAATTGAAGTTATGCAAGTATTTACATGTTATACGCATTCCCTTTAATATATATGGTATTGAGAATCATATGTAGTATGAAGTCCCCTACTTATGGTATTAGGAATTGTGGATGTTATTCCCAGGATCAAGAAGTATCATGTGTGTCAGTTTCTTTCCATCGAGTTCTGGGGGTACTTGTACCCAAAAATATAGTTGTGTGCCTAGAGCCATGTCATGTTATCATGATACCCTCAGTTAAGTCATGATCTATAGAATTTAGTCAGTCATGTGACTTAGGAAAACTCAAAAATCTAAGTATTCTCAGTAGTTTAGTAATCTCAGTACAAAGTAATCTTTGTAACCTCAGTATTCACAGTCAATCTTAGTAACTTCAGTACTCTCAATCAGTCCTCAGAACTCAGTAAATTCAATCAGTCATTGAAATTTAGTAAACTCAATTTAGCTCCAATAAATAATACCACTAGTATAAGTTTAGTTAATCAGTTCAGTGTGTTTCAGATGAGAGTAGGATTCAGCACCTAGTGAGCCTAGGGATGGGGATTCACCCGCTAGAATAGGATTGAGATCCCTATTACCAATCCCTAAGTTCCAGAACTACGTAGCCAGTATAGGTATGAGATGTCTCCCATTAGATAGGACTGACATACTCAGGGGTCACCTGTTATAATTTTTAAATGTATAGGACTGATCCCAGGGGTCACCCGCTAGATTAGGACTGATTCCACAATAGTTATCTTTACCAGTGGCGCGGTACTGAAACCCTTCCAACTGGGGTTACAGGTTGGACTCCAAACTAGATAAAAAGGGGCATATCGGTTAGATAAATACACCCAACAGTTTCAGTTATAGAATCAAGACTATCAGATACATTTAATTTAGCTCAGTAATATAGATTCAAGACTATTAAATACGGACAATCCTTATTATTATAAATAGACTTTAGGATCATCCACTAGATAGAATTGATATTAACTGTGATCAATCAGTATCACTATCATCAGATCTAGAGATCATCCTCTAGGTAGGACTGATCTCAGAATAAGTCAATTTATCTTTATTAGCAATATACTCAAAGATCACCCGCTAGATAGGACTGATCTCAGATTCAGTTACTCTATATCGAGCAGAACTCAGATCGTTCCATCAAAACTTAGACTGTCAATACAGTCGCTTAGTATCAGTTACATTGATTAGGCCGATCATCATAGTTGTATCAGTTATATAGTCATCATAACTCATGTTATTAGTAATTAGTTTTAGGATTGTTAGACGCAGTTAATCAGACCAGTTTTTCATAATTCTAACTGTCAGAAATAGTTGTTCATCTATTTAGTACCTCGGTATCAGTCAACTCATGTTATCAGTATTAAGACTCGGTAGTCAGTATCACTATGAGTTCAGTTATAGTTACTTATGCATGTATGTATTCTCACGTTCATAGTAGTCATTGTTCATGCATATAAACCCTTTGTATTTAACCTCCTTCCCTCATATACTCAGTAAATTCAGTCGTACTAACACATTTTCACTACGGTGCTTTCTATTGTGTTACACCATAGGTTCAGAGGCATGAGTTCTAGAGCAATAGTAGCATTACAAATTTCAGTAGTCAGAGTTAGAAGTGAGTCCTCACCCTTCGAGGACATGATTATTTCTTCATTATACCATTAGTCAGTTTATTAGATGGATTTATTTAGGGATATGTCCCATCTGCTTGCTATTTAGATTACTCAGACAGTAGAGGCTTTCAGACTAGATGTAGACTAGATATCAGACTTGGTTTAGGCTTCAGAATTTTTAGTTTTGTTTTGATATTGTGATTCCATCTTACTCAGACGTTATTATTATTCAAATGTTTATCCAATTTGAACCTTATGGACTTTCAGTTCATGTTTCTACATTTCCAGTATTTTATGCAATTTACAGGTATAGATATCAGTCATGGGTTAGCTTGTGGTCCTTCAGGGTCTTGAGCACCGTGTAGCATTTCTGTTTAAAAAATGGGGTGTTACAAATTTGGTATCAGAGCGTAAGGTTCAATAGAGTCTTAGGAAGTATGAAAGCCACATCTAGTAGAGTCTTGTACATGGGTGTGTTGTGCACCACACTTATATGCAGGAGGCTATGAGATGTTTTAGGAACAATTTCCCTTCTTTCATGTTTCAGATCGTTCTATATAAAGGTTTACTAAGAAACTCCTGTAGATTGTCATCATGCTCCACTTATGTCAACTCCACCTTGCTTTCAAGGTAACAGAAGTAGTGAAGCTCAAGTCCTACAGATAGGCCTTTCTCATAAAGTCCCTACAGACAGTTATGGGATTTTCCATATGCTCAAACAGTATCCCTCAATTCCGTTATGTTCCAAAGTTGTATGAATCTCATTCATGATCATGAGAACTCATTGCCGAACTCAGATCCAGATATTTCACTAGATTACTTCTCAGAATCCTATAATAGCATATGACTAGTGTTAAAAGCATGAACCCAGGGGTTTAGCAGTAATGGAGTTAGGATAATGTTATTCGGATTGATCAGATTATGTATTCATGGGGATCCTTGTTCTAGAATAAATCAGTAGGCTTGAACAGTGTGAGTCAAAAATTTAAGTTTATTGACTTGAAATTAAGCATGAAGGTGTGAATATGATATTAGTAGTATGTGAGAAAAGATGATATGTTTAGTAAGACGAGCATGTGTAGATCAGAGTGTAAGTATGTGATGACGATTACAGTTCAGTTCAGAGATTAGTTTACTGTTCACAAACTTATTATGATGGATTAAAGCCAAAGGGGAGATAGTATATCAAGTACCCAAGCCAGGCTCTCTGATTTCAGTAGTAGTGCTAGTATGTACAGAAAAGCAGTTAGGAAAAATGATTCCCAACCCATCTCTATCTCACTGTAAAGATTTATACTCCAGTCAGCATGATGCCTATGCATGTTTCATGTCTCAGTTCCATAAATACAAATTATATTCATGCTCTTCATAGAATCATGTATGATTCTATTTCCCAGCATAAGGGATTCGGTTCTATTTCCCTCAGTAATACAAATCATGTCCCATGAATGCAGAAATCTCCCAGCTTAGGTCATGATGCTCATGACTTATGTTACACTCCCATTGATCAGTTAATCCAGTATATGTCATGTATATCCTCAATTTAGACCTTTTGGGTACATCCATATTGTTGATATCCTATTCTGCAGGACTCAGTCATATGTCGAGTTCAGCTAGTGTCCATTCATGTTTCAGGTCCTCTTGATTCAACCCTTTCAGTGAGCTCTCTTTTTGAGAACATGTAGTGATGAGCAGTTTCTTAGATAAGTCAGAAAGTTGATGATACATGTTAAAAGAAGATTTTTACATGCCTATTTTACATGAGGTTGTAGTTATGAAGATAGGCTTAAATGTCGTACTAATATGCAAATAAATGACTAGCAAGAGGTTGCATTTAGAAATTAGGAAAAGTTCAGAGTGTGAGTGTACATTCAGATCCTTGACTTATGACAACCTTCATTATGTTACTATCATAACTCAGTTGCCATCTCAGTTACAGTCTTATTTATAATGTATACTTCAGTTCAGTAATCAGCTCAGATCTTGTGTCATGCCTCAATTTTAGATCTTATATAAGTAGTCGCGATTTAGTTTCCAGGTGCCTTGTGCATCGCCTTAGCTTCCCTTAGTAGCTCAGCCAAGTTAGTATTCTGTGAGGGACCTAGTGTCCCAACGGTGAGATACGCTATGATTCCCCAAACTTTTATAACATAAGCATTCCATTCTCTCTTTATCTAATGAATCCAGTATGGAGTCGAGGATACTCATAAGTTGACCCTTAAGCTCCAACTTCAGTTGCACGCCATGTATTACAGACTTAGTTCATTTTATTTATCATGCTCTAGACTCAGTTATGTTCTCATGTTTTTGCTCATGCATATTGAGTAATTAGTCTCAGACTCATCAGTATTTTTAGTTCAAGGTAATAGTATTCCTTGAAGTTACTCATTCTCATGTTCAAATTTCAATAAAAACTTGGTATTCAGTTCCATGCTCAATTTTTAGTTCAAACTTGGTATCTTTACCATTACATGTTCAGTCGCATGTTTATAAGTCAGTTCAGTTATGTATTCATGCATCAGATATACGTGATCATCTTACCAGTACTTTCAGTCGTGCATTCATGTATCATGTCAGTCATAAAATTTGGCATCAGATATGCATTCTTATTATGAGAAACTCAGTTCATCAGAACACTCAGTCATGCATTCATAAATCAGATACTCATGCAGTAGATATGCATGTTCAGTATGATGTATTCACCTTATCAGTCATGTTAGCCCTGAAACCATGTTTCAGTAGTGTATGTCTTGTACGTACTTCAGTTGATCTTTTCCTCCATCTCAGTCTTTTTCATTCGAGGATGAATGTTCCCAAGGGGGAGATATTGTAATACCCCAAAAAATCCAAACCAATATTAGCACCATGCTAAAAGCTCATGCGTACTACATCATGGTTCTTTTATAGTTTTATAAGAATGTTAGATGTATATTAAGAATTCAAATAACTCCCAACTACCAGACGAATCAAAATATTTCTTACCGATTGAATTCTTGGGAAAGATATTGCCATAGTCAACTTCAAATAAGCATAGCTCTTTTTATACAACAAATTATTGAGCTCATGACCTACCAAAAGATATATAATTGAATTAGCTTACCGACGATACAAATTTTACCTAAATCTGACATCGGAGAAAACACTTATGCCCATTTTACTACAGCATGTCAGCCTGGAAAACTGAGTGACGACATTCGTGATAACTTATCACAAGTGTGACAACTTATCACAAATGTCCTCATCCTTAGCCAGAAACTAGGCCTCAGTGATGACATTTTGTGATAAGTTATCCCAAGTGTGACGACTTATCATGAAGGTCATCAGCCTTAGGAAGAATCCATAAATTCCAGGGCCCCAGTGACGACATTTGTGATGACTTATCATAAGTGGGATGACTTATCACGAATGTCGTTAGCCTTAGATTTTCAGCAACTGGGAAGTGGTTAGAAAGGGTATTTTGGTATTTTTCCTTCACTTCCCATGACTTATAACCCTCAAGGAGCATATTATATTATCTTCCATTCTCTTTAGTTAAACATCTCAAAAAAATTATCTCATACACTCTCAACCACAAGATTAAGGTTTCCTCTTAAGCTCATCTCCTCAAGAACAAAAACATTCTCTCCCAAGGGGTTAAACCCTAGTCAAGAAAAATCAAGAGCAAGCCTAAGGATTTCTTCAAGAACCTTCATAAACATTAGATCTCTTTCAAGATTAAGCTTTAAGGTATGCGTAGTGTTCATTCATGGATTCCTTTCATTCGTGGAGTGCAAGAACCCTCTTTTAAACTACGAATCATGAAGTTATGTAGTGGTTTGATCAAGTTTGTGTGATTGATTGTTATACAACTCCCCAATTAAAATCGTTTTGTGATTTTATGAAACTAGGATGACATGCAAATTAAAATATATGAAATTTTGGTGGTTTATGCCTATGCCACAAGGTGTGCATGCAAGGTGTTTGATAAAATACCTAAGATACTAGAACTCATGTATTATAGCTTAATAGAACTTAAATGGCAAGACCATGCTCTATTCCTTACGACTTAACATGAATTCTATGCTAATTGTTGTGTATTGTTGTTGTGATATGGAATGCTTATGAAATTGAAGTTATGCAAGTATTTACATGTTATACGCATTCCCTTTCATGTATATGGTGTAGAGAATCATATGTAGTGAGGAAGGGGGAAATATTATTTAAGTGATTTTAATTTCAATTAGATATTTGTTTTATTAGGGTTTGGATCAAGTTTCAAAGTTGGTATTTAAGGGGGAATTGCAACTTTAAGCCGAGAAAATAAGGCCCTAATTTTAAATCAAAATTTGAACTTATTGGACCCACTAAGGTAACCACGAGCCATGGTTCATACTCATACCTCGTAGGTTCCATCATGAGTCATAGTCTGAAACTTAATTTTACTTCTGATTTCCATGAGTCATGGGTTTGACTCATGATCCATGGGTTGGTCTGATGTGTCAAGTGTAGAAAGTTGGAAGTCCCCTCTAATTCTCATGATTTTAGTCCACAAATCATAGACCTGAGTCACGACTTATACACTACACTTGTGAGCGAACTTACCTAGACTTGTTTCAATTTTTTAACCTTTTCACAAGTCAGTGATTTTTGTATGCTTCCTTCCTTTCAAAACAAAACAAAGTTAAGAATAAGTCCTTGGGTTTCCTTCCAAGCAGTAGTTGATTTAATGTTTTGGCATGACATGGCTATGTTGTGTACTAAGAATTCACCAATAATCCCATGGGTTTCTTACTAAGAAGCACCTAATTAATATTGCAACATGACTTATCTCTCTTGACTACTAAAACTTCACCAAGGACCTTTTTATCACACACTTTAATCTCCATTGTGTTTCCCATATAATATTTAATATGCTATCTATTCACATTAAATGAGACATCACCATCTCACTATATCTCAGTTGCACAATATAGGAATGCTCTTACCATAGTGAATGGTCCGTAGAATCTAGACTTTAACTTGCTAGAAATAGGAGAAGTATCAAATTATAGAACAAAACCAAGTCACCTGGTTTGAATTCTCTCCATTCAATTCATTTATAAAGGTATAATTTTATATTTTCCTCATACAAGGCTAAACTCTTATAGCCACGAAATTAGAACTCATCCATCTCATCTATCTCATCCGTAATCTCTAATTACAAGTGTGCAATATGCCTTGCCATACATATGATGATAAGGAGATACACCAGTGGGAGTCTTTTATACTATAATTAGGCCCATAATACATAATCTAACTTTCTCAACTAATTAGTCCTATTGGCAGTCATATTTTTTGCCAAAATAGACATTATCTCCTAATTTGATACCCAACTTTCTTACTTATTTGAGGATGGCAAGGTATTACCACCTTATGCTTCTCAACATATTTCTCAAGTAGGGTTTTAAATAGGAGATTGTAAAAGTGTGACCCACCATCACTATTGATAGCTCCTGGGGTACTAAATCAAGAGAAATTATTCTTTTACAAAAATGTTATATCATTTTTACCTTTACTGTTTGGAAGCGCAATCAATTTCACTGACTCAGACATATAATCAACAATAATTAAGAAATCTTACAGTCAGACCCCACAGAAATCCTAGCTTAATGCAATCCTTTAGAGCATGAAAAAAGGTCCTAAACATAGAAATTTAAGCGAAGTGTTTATACTTAGAATTATTTTTGGCCTACATAATTTGGAGATATCATTTGGTGACTTTTATGACCTTAAAATATTGATCCTTAGATTGAATCATGATCAGGTGTGTCAATAGGTCACTTCGGGTAAGTTTTGGATTTTTTAAACCTTGTTTGATATGTGTTGGGGTGACCAAAATAGTAGGTCAACGCGATCTCGATGCATTGCCCATCGCATTGTTGGATATTTTCCCTAGCACTCATTGAAAATTCCAATGAGCCAACATGAACTCGATGCGGCGCATTAGTTATTGTGTCGATACCATCGATGCAGCATCTGGGTCTATGCATCACTGGAAACTTTTTCAGTAATTAAAATGTCCGCGTCCAAAGGGGTATTTGGATTATTTTCTCACCTTATATCAGCCCTAAAACATAATATTAAGCCTTTCTAAAGAAAAAATTCACTAATTAGTCACAAATACTCTCAAGAACAGACCCTAACCCTTTAAATTCACCATTCAAGTCCCATAAAATTCACCACAACTTCAGAGAATCAACAATCAAGTTATGTTAGGTGTTCATTCATGGGTCCCTTTCACCCATGGAGTCCAAGAATCCTATTTAAACATATGATTTTATAGATTTATGATTTCCATTCTTAAAATTGATTGTATTCATGTTCATGATATTAATTGGGTTTCAATCCATGATTAAATCGCAAGTTTCATGAAATTAGACAGTTGTGTGATGAATATGTGATTATCATGATAAATCCTTGAATTTACAATTTGATTATTGTATCCATGATCTTCATGTGTTGACTATTATTATGTGAAATAATCATGCTCCCCAAGTGTTTGATAAAATGCTTATGTGAATTGAATAGTGAAGTCATAACATGTTATTATCATCAAATCGGCAAATTTAGCTTTTTAAAAAAATATAACATCAAGACCTCTGAGTCTACAGTCGCCACTAATAATTCTTTGGAAATTATCCAATTACTAAATGAACTTGATATACACCGATTTAAAAATCAGTTTAATTATCTTCATGTTGGTCTTGTTCAAGTGTCTATTAAGCCACTTTTTAGGCAGGGTCTTGATATCCCAGTCTGTGCTATCCTAAGAGATGCCCGTCTATTGAACTTTGACGATTCACTCTTAGGGGTAATTCAAAGTAACCTAGCCGATGACCCGGTATACTTTAATTGCTACCCCAATTTCTCAGTAGATATTAATGATCCTAACATCATGAATGTTTTAACACTTAATGTTAAGACAAAAAACATGAACAGTAAGGATAATACTAGAGAAATAATGATAATATACCGAGTATATTATCGGCTTATGGGTACAACCCTAGCTCCCAAAGCTAGAATCACGAGCCCTAGGGGCGTTACTCCCCTCGTGGAGGCAAACAAAGACAGAAGTAATATCTTTGTTCCTAAAGCTCTCCTCTGGAATGATATCATGCATAACAATGAGTGGCACTTTGATGCTATCACTCAACCTCTCCCTACCTATCCGGAAAAATCTCAGATCAAACTGGTCATCCAGCACCCTGACGGATCCATTGATCTCATGTTCCTAGGTTTTGAAGCCTCTAGAAATTCTTCATTCCGACGATCAGTCTCACACGGAGCTTCTACCTCAAAAAATCCTGAGGGAAGTGAGGAAAATGATACTGACAAAGGGAAAGTTAAAGGAGTTGACTTCTCTAGTCATGTTCCCAAAGTTTATTACCAGCAACACACTCGGGTCCAAGAGGCCCTAGATCCCAAAAATCTCTATGATCCAGGTAGCCCTACTGCCTCGGATATGGAACCTCCTCCCACCATACCTCGTCAAAAAATTCGAACGAACCCAGGATTAGAGGTCATCAAATCCAATGATGAGTATACTCCAGACCT
Organism: Capsicum annuum; assembly: GCF_002878395.1. Classification (NCBI taxonomy): domain Eukaryota; kingdom Viridiplantae; phylum Streptophyta; class Magnoliopsida; order Solanales; family Solanaceae; genus Capsicum; species Capsicum annuum. The sequence goes on along the minus strand of NW_025832006.1, from coordinate 38,467 downwards.
CAAAGCTCTTGAGGTTCGTTGGTACCTTCCTAAAGACGCAATAAAAAGAAAATGGTACACCAATACCTATTCCACAGAACAGCAAAAGGAATTTGGTCGGCTATGGATAGCTGATATGAAAAGACTTCGGTGTGACATCGAATTCTTCAGATGGTTTGAGTTCACTGGGAGAATGGAAAACCAAAATGAATCCCTTCACGTAATCATTAATAAATGGTATACGCAGAGTAACAAGGTAATTGAATCTGTTACTCCTCCCCTTGAAGGGATAAAAATTCCTCATTCTAATGAGATCCTCAATGCTTCACCCTTTAAGAAAAAGCATGATAGACCCCTGTCAGCCCCCATCAACAGAGACCTAGATAGGATAGTTGAACAAAACAATTATACTAATCAGGTCCTTCATACTATCTCCCAGCAAATAAGAGATAATAAGAGCTCGATGCTTCCTTTCAGCTCACCCACTCCTGAGAAAAGCATTCCATGCCCTAATCTCGTTACCAATCCTATATTTAAAATCCCTGAATTCCAAAAAGAGAAATTCCCTAATCTCAGCGATGACTTTAAGGTTTTGGGAAAAATCTTAGATCAAATCAATGAGAAGCTCTCTAAATACAAAATTTCTGAGAAAGGCGAGACCAGCAGCCAAAAGGACTCGCTTTCCAAACTCACCCATGAACGTTTTTCTACTAAGAAAAACTATTACAAACGACCCTCTCCTCCAGACGTCCAGTTTGAAGAAAACCCTTACCTCTCAACTTCTAACCATGATGGTAGAGGAATAACTGAATGGAATGTTGACAGTTTGGCTGAACACCAAATCTATAACAAACTCCATGAAAAGGGCGTTGCCATCACAGCTTACAAAATTAGAGGGGCTTCTGACAAAGAGGCAGCCACAATGATTGTAGCAGGTTTCACTGGTATGATAAAACATTGGTGGGATAACTATTTCACAGATGACGTTAAAAGCCTTATATATGAGGCCACGGCTATGGAAACAGTCATTGTCAAAAGTGAAAATGGGCAAGAAAAACTTGAGCAGGTCGCAAAAGAAGACGCCTGTGCTACCCTCTTAATCATATAGCTAGACATTTTATAGGTGAACCTAAATTATTTCAAGATAGGAGTTTAGAAATCCCTAATAATCTCACCTGCAAAGATTTAGCTGACTTTAGATGGTATAAAGACACCTTCTTGGTCAAAATCATGATTAGACCTGACTGCAACAATGACTTCTGGAAAGAACGTTTCATTAGTGGTCTTCCTCCTCTGTTCGCAGATAAGGTTAGAACCAAGATCAAAGATAGATTCGAAGGAAAAATCCCCTACGGGATTTTAACTTATGGGGATATAATAAGCTTCATCACCACAGTAGGGGTAGACCTCTGCACCGACCTTAAGCTTAAGAAACAACTCAAGAAGGATAGCACTTCCAAACATGGGCTAGGAACCTCTGCCAAGACTTCGGTTTCACAAATCTATCCTCCCCTTCTAATAAGAAACATAGGAGAAAATCCTATAAATCTCATAAGAAATCCAAACCTAGAAAAGAGTCTTTTAAAGGGGAATCTTACAAAACTAGTAGGAAAACTAGGAAAAAATTCTCAAAAAATAAAGATGCCTGCTGGACTTGTGGTATAACGGGACATACAGCTAAGGATTGTAAGTCTGGTAAGAAAAATAAGATAAACCAATTAGGTCTCTCGAAAGAAACCAAAGTGAAATTATTCTCGATAATGGAAGGCTCATCAGATTCTTCCGACTCTCTCAGCTCCTCTAGTGACAACTATAGCGACGAGGAATTTATCAAAGCCGCATATCAGTCGGATCAATCCCAGTCTGGCCAAGATTGCATTTGTAACGACACCTTTTGTACTTGTACAAAAAACACAGTTAATGTTATTTCTGGAAATCCCAAAGAAATCTTGTTTGATATCATAGAGCACATCCATGATGAGGAGACTAGAAATAAATACCTTCTAGAACTCAAAAGGATGATGCTTTTTCATGAAGAAAAGCCTCACAAATCCATCGTCCAGCCTTTTAGTATGAAACAGGTTATGTCGCGATTCGATAAACCTGTCGAACCTTCTATAGCTAATCTTAAAGGTGAAATTTCCACCCTCAAGGCAGAGATCAGGGACTTAAAAATCTGACTTGATCGGGTAGAACTCAACATTCTTACCGAACAAGTCCTAAAAACTATCTCCCCAACAGAATCTCCCAAGGATTCCCAAATAATCAATGATTATATTCCAAATGACCATCTTAAGGAACCCTTCCCAGGCTTTGATTCTCCCTCTACCTCCGAGGCTGCAATCACAGCCATTAAAGCCTACAGCGAGCATATCGCAGTAAAAATTGTAGTTCACAAAGACTTCGTTCTTAACAGAGTAGCCCTCTTTGATACAGGTGCCGACAGTAATTGTATTGTCAAAGGGCTTATACCCACTAAATATCTCCAAAAAAGTACCTCACGCCTCTACTCTGCAACAGGAGAAAAGATGCAAATTGATTACAAGCTTTCCAAAGCCCATATCTGTAACAATGGCATTTGTCTTGTTAATGATTTCGTTATCACTGAAGGTATCACTGAAGATATCATTCTAGGAATCCCTTTTATTAATCAAATTCGACCTTACACTAGTAATTTTGACGGCATTCACACAACGATTTTAAACCAAAATCTGTTCTTCCCTTTATTACGGCCCCTATCTAAAAAAGAAGGCGCCCTTATTAAAGAAAGGACTGCTTTTAAGATCAACCGGCTTTCTTCCCATATTGGTTTTCTTAAACACAAAATTCAAATCAAGAAAATTGAACAACTTTTAAAAACGCCGGAGATGGTAAACAAAATTATCAATCTCCAAAAGACTTTTGAGGAAGAAATTTGTTCAGAGTTTCCTAATGCCTTTTGGGAAAGAAAAAGACATTTAGTAGAAATTCCTTACATTACTGGTTTCAGCGAGCAGGCCATCCCTACTAAGGCCAGGCCCATCCAAATGAACCAGGAAATGATGGAAATCTGCAAAGATGAAATTAACCATTTGCTAAAAAATGGTATCATCAGAACCTCGAATTCTCCTTGGAGTTGCTCTGCCTTCTACGTCAATAACAGTGCCGAAAAGGAGCGAGGAACTCCCAGGCTCGTAATAAATTACAAGCCTTTGAATGCGGTCCTAAAATGGATCAGGCATCCGATCCCTAACAAAAGGGATCTTTTGAAAAGAACTTTCAAAGCCAACCTTTACAGTAAGTTTGATATGAAGTCAGGATTCTGGAAGATTCAAATAGCTGAAAAGGATAAATACAAGACGGCCTTCAATGTTCCCTTTGGGTATTATGAATGGAATGTTTTACCTTTCGGTCTTAAAAATGCTCCCTCAGAATTTCAAAACATCATGAACAAAATCTTCAATCCTTATAGTCACATGTCGATTGTTTATATTGATGATGTGCTAATTTTCTCAGAAAATATTGATTCCCATTTTAAACATCTCAACACTTTCTTTAAGATTGTTAAGTATAATGGTTTAGTCATAAGTGCTAAGAAAATGAAGCTCTTTCAGACCTCCATAAGATTCTTAGGGCATGATCTTTATCAAGGTAGTTATAAACCTATTTGTAGGGCCATAGAGTTCTCCTCCAAATTCCCTAATGAAATTAACGATAAAACCCAACTTCAAAGATTTTTAGGAAGTCTTAACTATGTAGCAGACTTCATCCCTAACATTAGACAGGTCTGCAAACCTCTGTACAAAAAACTTAAAAAGACCCCAGTCCCTTGGAGTTCTGATCAAACTAATGTTGTCATTAAAGTAAAGGAATTAGTCAAGAACCTTCCCTGCCTAGGAATTCCTAATCCTGAAGCCTTTATGATTTTTGAAACTGATGCTTCGGATATTGGTTATGGTGGTATATTGAAACAAAAGGAGAATACTAATTCTTCTGAACAGTTAGTCAGATTTACTCTGGAATATGGAATTCCGCTCAAAAGAATTACAGCACAGTTAAAAAGGAGGTTTTATCTATAGTGCTATGTATCACCAAATTTCAAGATGATCTTATTAATAAAGAATTTTTACTAAGAGTAGATTGCAAGTCTGCTAAAGAAATTTTTACAGAAGGATGTTAAAAATTTAGTTTCGAAACAAATATTTGCTAGATGGCAAGCTCTCCTATCTAGCTTTGATTTTCAAATTGAATTTATCAAAGGAGAAAATAATTCCCTTCCCGATTTTCTAACAAGAGAATTCTTACAGGGCCAAAATGAGACCCACCACACTAGGAAAGATCCCAGTAGGCAGCAAACCAGAACAAACCAAGATGGCTAGACCATTTGATCTCCCGTCAGCTTCAACAAATCCCTTAAGACCATCAGTCCCTCAGAGGCCCGCACTAAAATCGGAACTTCAATCATCGTTCCAAAATAAATATGCAGCTTTGACGAAATTTCCAAAGCTCCCTTCACCAATGCCGTCCAAATTGGTTGATTTAAAGACTAATAAGCCTTTTGATAAAGGGCAATCTTTGAGTTCATCTATTTAGTCCAAACAGAGTTACGCTATGAAAGCTCCTGAAACCTTCGCACAAGCTGTAGACCCCACAGTGGTTAAACCAATACCAACTCCTCCCATCAATGAAGAATTCAAATTCATTACCACTCAGGTAATGCCAATTATTGCTTTAGATAAGGAATACGAAGGATATCCATTAGATCAACTAATCAAGCCGGTCTACAATGACAAAAATTTTGTGGATACTGAGAACCCACTCAAAACAAGAAGATATTATGAAGCCATCCTTGTAGACACTGATTCTATTGAGGTCGAGCATTCTATGAATGAGAGGAATCCGGAATTTATTGATTATTCTAGATTCACCATTAAAAGAGTATTAACTCCTTTCAACTAGTTCGCAGATCACCTGCATACACCAATTGCACTATCCATGCCCCATAGGCCCCAAACCTATAATTGGTACGACTATAAGTCGGCCTGGTTCAATTTTTTATATGTCAGACCAGGACACACCTGGTTTGTTAAATATTGTCCAGCTATGGTAGATGTCATTATTCCTAGATGGTTCTATGAATGGTGGATATATTTTGGAGAGAGCAAAGAAACCCTTCCCCAACAATTCTTAAATCGATTCACTGATTTCTATTTAAAAAAAGGGTGTGTAACCCTCCCAGAACATATTCAGATGTGCAAGTTCTTCATCAAAAAGCGAGTCTCCTACATCATTTCCTGAAACTTCGCTAAAGGAGAGCAAGACAAAATCAAATATTTATCAAAAGAGATAAAGGTCAAAGGCTGGACTCCCAAGCCAGTAACCCCAAAAACTCCAGACAAAGAAAAAATAACAGCGTCCTCAACCAGTGCTGCACAAAATAAGAAGGCATTAAGAGAAAAACTAAAGAAGGCTTTACAAGATATGGACAGCCAAGAAACCAACAAAGAAGAGGTGTTACAACTTCTAGAAGAAGCTTCCTCCACAGGAAGTAGTGATAACAATGGTGATATGTTAAATCCTAAAGGGATAGCTATGGCCTATTTGGACCCCTATTAAGAATAGGGAAATGACCCTTCGAAGAAGTAGAGGTTCAAAGAACCGGAATTACTTCTGAAAGGGCATTTTACTATTCCTAACTGGAATCCGTAGGACCAGATGCTTTTCCAAAAGGATAAAGCATTCAATCAGTTTTTCAAAAAGCTAAATGAATTCGTACGACCAAGATGCTTTCCAAAAGCAAAAAGACAAAGCAATCAAAGCTTTCTAAAAGCAAAAGGACAAAGCAATCAATCAGCTTTTTAAAAGCTAAAAACACCAGCACTAAGAATTCATCTTAGCCTTACATTTGTATGCATCAGATGTACTGTATTATCTTTCTCTTGTCTATATAAGACTTGCTGTAATACTAGAGAAGGCATCAGAAAATTTCCTAGACAAGAAATATTTCCGCCTGCCTAAGCTCTTCTCTTGTAATGTTTTAAAGTTTGAATAAAATCTTGTAAGTTTTTAAATAACTTCTTCTTATTTAATATTTCCTTTTTCTTTAATATTTCCTTTAGTATTCACTAAGATCCTATTTTTTGGTATCAGAGCCAGGTTTCGATCTTGGGACCTGTGGGTATATATAAAACATTGTGTAACATAAGATTTAATAATGCACAGACTGCTCCTGAACGAGTTACTCTAACCTTGTATGAATTAAGGATACTCACCATAAGAGCTATAGGTAAAGCTTTACGATTAGACAAAACTAATTTATTGTGAGTTATATGCTGAGTAGCTCTACTATCTAATATTCAAGAATTACTATCAATGTTAACTAGGTATGCAGAAGAATTAAAAAACTTAGCTTTACCTACAATACTCACGATGGCAGAAACTTTAGAAGTATTTTCATCTTATTTTCCTATCTAGAGTTGTTAAAGAAGCTCCAACGATTAAGAATTAATAAACTTAGCTTTACCTACAAAACTCACGATGGCAGAAACTTTAGAGTATTTTCATCTTATTTTCCTATCTAGAGTTGTTAAAGAAGCTCCAACAATTGTCCCAAATTTTCCTGGGTCAAGGACCTTATGTTTGGACCATTACTATTTACCTGTTCCTTAGCAATGTCGAATCTCTTGTTGACTTGAGTAGTTCCTTGATATTTTCTCTACTTTGCATACTTAAAATTAACAAGAAACCTATGGATTCTATAGTATTTGTCCACTGTATGACCGATTTTCCTACAGTAACTACAAATTAAATTATTTTTCTTAAAATTAGATTTTGTTCCTTATAATCATTAAATTTTATTCCTCCGATTTGGTTAGAGTCAAGAAAAGATGATGAATCACCAGGGTAGACGTTGGAACATGAATTTTCCTTTTTTCCATCCTGAATTATGAGCAAATAAGCCTTCCTTTACAACAATATATTCCTTCTCACACCTATGAAAACCTCATTCAATCCCATTAAGAATTTCAACAATCTTTTATCTCGGCGTACCTTTCGTCCCTTTTCTTAGCACCACACTCACAAATACATAGGAAAACAGAAAACGTATTCAAGGCATCCAATTCATCCCATAAACTTTTTAGTTTAGTGAAATAAGTTGACACATTTTTGTTTATCTGAGTGGTTTCACTTAACTATTTCTTAAGTTGAAATAACTTGGCTCCATTTGTCTGGCCAAACCTTTCTTCAAGGTCCTTCCGCCAATCCTTTGCACTGTTAGAATATGGCATGCTTTCTACAATTTCCTTTGAGAGGGAGTTGAGTATCCATGATATCACCATATCGTTATACCTATTTTAGGCACTGTATATATTGAAATTTGTGTAAGGAGGAACCAATGATCTATCAGCAAATACCAATTTGTTCTTGGTTGAAAGAGATATTATTATTGACCTTTTCTAACCTCCATAACCTTTTCCATCAAAAAAAGTGGAAACGATATTCATCCCTGGATAATTTGAGGGGCGGAGATAATAAGGGTGCCTTTGATCAACTATCTTAATTGTAGAAGATTAAACAGTTAGAACAACTCCATCGACCAGTGTGGTCTCTGTTATTTTATTAGAGAGTTGAGCAGCATTGGTCAAGTTACAAAAATTAAATACAAATTGATTGTAATCAAGAAACGAAGGTGAAAATTTAGACAAGGTGATTGGAATCAACCTTGCTCTGATACCATGTGAGAATTGAAAGAAAATTATGGAAAAGAAAGATAAAAAAAATTACGAAAAATTTTCTTCTCTTTTTTCTAGAATGAATAATAGCTTTGTACAATGACCTAGATATACAAGTAAAGAACCGATGTAGCGAATCCTAAATAAGGTATAAAATAATTAAGTAGATATACTTCTAAATAAGATAGGAAATACTACATAATAAGAATATACAAAAGATTTACCTAGGGTGTACAAAAGAAATAAATTATAAAAAAAATAAAATAATATGTATAATGATTTCCTACTGATTTGGACTAAATCAACATGTTAAGGCAAGCCCAAGTCGTGTAGTCCATCGTTGAATAATATTGAGGCTATCTCGAATCATGTATTGCAGCAGATGAATAATGAAACAGCTGAACAAACCCAATCCAATGAACAAAATACATTACTATCTCAACATAATGAAAGAAAAAAATCTATTTACTTTGATAATTTCATTTCTAAGGTTACAAACATAATTCAAGGATGACAACGATAAGAAACTTATGATCAATTTTTTCTGAAGTGATGAAGAAGGAAAAAATGCACTGGATATCTTGGGAAAACCCACATATTTCTTTATTTTTAAAGGTGGAGTAGGTTTTAGATTTATCCAGAACATCAATAATGTTGTCTTTGGCGCTAAAGTTTGGTGAAACTTTAGAACAAAAGATTCACTTTTGAATAATGTTCTTGAAAACAAATAATTTTAAGAGCTCATCCTTAAAAAGTGGGTTTTGAGACAAACTCATATTTGGAAAAGGTTTTTGAATTCAAAAATGAATGAACAATATGTTCTTAATTTTTTAAAAAAATCTAAATGAAATACTTATTCTTAGTGGGATAATGGAATTGAATTTGGGCCTCTTGCTTAGTATTTTTCAGATTCTTATCACTCTAAACTACTAAAGTTTCTAATTTAATCATGGATGAAACCAAGAATATTAATAAACTTTATACTCTTTTTTTTTGGTTATATTGTTAACCGAATTGTCAATGCTAATATTATGGAATATAACACTAATATAACTATATAGATTCCTATTTAGAATGGTGTTTTTTACTATAAAATTAGCTTAAAATTTTTTAGAAAGACTCGAAACTATATAGTCACTTCTAATATAGTATAACAAAAAATATTTTATACAGAATATCTTTCTTTATGCTTAGGTTATTGAATAACAGGCTACCTACAAATGAAAATCCTTCAAAAAGTTTTCAATTTATGGACCCTCAAATTTATTTGTTGTAAAACAAAAACATTGATGTAGATTTGATCACTTATTCAAAAGAGGAGGTTGAAAGAAGATGGTAAATCCACTAAATGCAGTAGTGAAATTAGATGTACTAGATGAAGAAGTAAGAAAGTAAAAAGAAATTTTTGTATTCTGATTGAGAATGAAATTGATTACAAAAACTCCATAACTGCTACTTCTAAGCCTCTATTTATAATTATAAGCTTCCAACTAATTTCTATTCTATTATTAAGTTAGTTTAACAAACTAGCTAATCTCTAAAAATCTAATTGCCAGTTGTACCAGTTGAGTCACTAATGTACAACTATGCATTTCTCTAACTACTTAACATTCTCTCTCAAGATAGGTGTATAAACAATATTTTTTTATTCCTAGCTTGCTAAGCAAATAAGCATGTTGAATAATGAGTCTGTTAGTAAGTAAATTTATAGGTTGCTCTGATGTATTCAAATAAATAGGTTGAATCAAACTAAGTTGTATCTTCTCTCTGATAAAATAACAGTATATATATGTGTGTGTATGCTTGGTATGTTCATCAAATACTGGATTAGCTTCTATTTGGATAGTATATGTACTATCATTGTATATAGGCATAGGTAACTCAGCATCAATCCCTAGTTTTTTAAAGAGTCCAATCAGCCACACAATTTCCGCTACAGTTGATGCCAATCTCCTATATTAAGCTTCTACCGAGCTTCTTGAAATATTATTTCATTTATTTGACTTCCATGACATCAAGATAACTTGTGATGGGTTTTCTACTGTTTGTACATGATTCCCAATCATTACAAAATTCAATCTACCATTTTTTAGCCTTGGATGTCATAAGTATTTCTAGTCTCGATGACTACTTGATGTATTTAACGACTCTCATTATTATAGTCATATGAGAACTCTTACGTTGATGCATAAATTAACTTAGCAACTGGACTGCAAAGGTGTAATGCCCCAAGAACCTATCCCGAGATGTCACAAGTGCTCAAGGCCACACGTGGCCTCAAGCTAACCCTCTAAACTTGTCATCACTTTCAGAACTCATTATAGCACAAATCATGCTAAGATAAAGAGGAATAGCCATGTCATTAACATACTGAAACATGAAATAATACTGCCCCATACAAACAAAATATTGAATTTTTTGTACACGCTGGTACACTAGTCTGACAAAGCCTCTACTACATAGGACTGAGGAGCCATTGGGACAGATCCCCAACTGGCTCGTACTGAACTGAAAGTAAATAACCATCTATTAACAAGACAAAATTGGAGACACAGGTCCTCAAACCATGAGGACTCACCAACTGCAGAAGTGTAGAGGAAAGTACTCAAGGATCACTGTCGCTGCTAAGACTGAGCACCTGAACCTATATCACGAGGAAATATAGGATACAAAAGAGTATGAGAGTCATTACTTGGGAATGTACTGAGTATGCGGGGGTGGATGCAATATTTAAATAATATCATAAATGTATAAGAAAATCATGCATGCTGACCATAATAATTCTCTTCACTTGAATTATCTGAATCATTTTTCTCATAAATCATCAGTAGTAATACATGCTTCATAAATCTCGTAAATCATTTATCTCAACTCAAACTCTTTGACTCATGACTTAGAGTGACTGGGTAACTCAAGAGACTTAAATCATTATGGACGTGGGAGTTTTTTATAACCGACATAACTACACCATGTGAGCCATATGGAGTCCAACATTTTGCCCTCCTAAGGAGAGAGCCCCATATTGGCAGGGGTCTTGTACTCTTGCCAGGGAGTACAACCTTAATCTCAATATCACAATCTCATACTCAGCCTTTGGCACACAATCATCAACATCAATCCTACGGTGGCACGTAGTTCCGGGAAAATACTATATTTCCCACTCGATGCTAAATACACCTTCCAAACTCAGCTGAGAACGCGTTAGGAAATCCACCTTAACCAATATCAACTCATGGGTTTATTATAAAGACCAAAACATAAATATATCTCATTTGTAAATCATAAACATCTTGTGGATTCCTAACTTGACTCAACTCAACTCAACACAATCTTTCTCGGCATCAAATATATTTGTTTATCAAGTTATTTCAAATATCAAAAGCTTCATGGAAACATCACAAGACTCAGTCTTGACTCTCAAGTTCACATATCAATATACATTCAATGGTTAAATTTATCATGGAAGGGCATAACTCATAACACTTGTCTCACATCGTTCAAAAATCATAAATTCATATTAAGAATGTTCAACTCATGGAACTTGAGTTAAATTGATTAGAAATCATCAATACATAATGATAATATACAGCTCATGGAATAAACCCTTAATTTAGGAAACATGATGGTGAAATAATCATAAATATCAAATTTATTCAACTCAAATCTTATAAATCATAATTAAACAAATTTGGGTGTAAATCCACTTGCAAAATCATGTAAATCAGTAGTAGAAATTAAACCTTTAGGCACAAGAACGAAAGGAGTGTTCTTGTTGAAACCCCACATACCTTGGATTTTGATTTTGAAGATGTAGAAACATGTTTGAAATTTCTTTCTCCCACTTTTAGATCAAGACCATGTTGCCTTTGAATTGAGGGACTTAGTTCTTGGACAACTTGAAGAAATTTATGGGAGATTTCTTGAATTTCTTGGAGATGATTTGATTTTTGGGTTTGGAAGAAATCCTAGGTTTCTAGAGAATTCTTGAAAGAAAATTGGAGAGAAATGGAGAGAAAATGATATTTTCTTCTCTACATAGATATATATATAAGGCCAAAAGGAGCGGAAATGACCAAGATTCCCTTTTGAAAAATGCTGAAATTTGTTGATCGGGGACTGTGACGGTCAACCTGACAGTCCGTCAGAGGGACTGACGGTCCACCAAGTCGTCCGTCACTCGAACACCAAAACTGAAACATTCTGCCTTGACTTGACGGTTGACCTGACGGTCCATCAGAAAAGTGACGGTCCACCAAGTCGTCCGTCACTTAAGGGCCAGAAACGAGACATTCTGTCTCAGTCTGACGGATACCTTGATGGTCAGTCAACTTTGTGATGGTCCACCAACCAGGACGTCACACGATGGCATAAAAAGTACTACCTTTGCTTGAAAGGACACTTTATGGGCCACCAGGGACCTGACGGTCCACCAAATCTACCGTCAAACCCGGACGTTCTGACACTATTTAGTAAAATAATCATAACTCCTTCGTCCGATGTCAGATTTTGATGAAATTGGTATCGATGGAAAGCTTATTCAATTATCTACATGAAAAAAAGTGGAAATTATAGAAATACAACATGGTTTAAACATAAATCACTTTGAAAGTCATACATATCCATTCAAAAAGATAGATTTAGGCTTAAGGAATGATCGGGGTATTACAAAAGGCCATATCTGGCCTTGTTATGGTTAAAAGTAATGTAATATTCCTATAAGTTTTTGATATGTTATAGGATCCTCTAATAGTTTATCATTGTTTTAGTACGAGGAGAAATGTAAGTCAAATTCTGCAGTGGTGAACTTCTTATTTATTTTAATAGGAGCTCCAATAGGTTTTGAACTAGGAGATCAACTCAAGGCAATATTTCCTTTGATGCATAAGAATTTCAGTTGGATATCTAGAAAATTGTATTCCCAAAAAATATCTTAAGTCACCTAGATCCTTGATCTTGAATTTATCTTAAAGAATCTATTTTGTAGCCTAGATTAATTAATCTTGAATTTATCTTGAAGAATCTATTTTGTATCCTAGATTAATCCCTGATCTTTTCCTGTTATCAATAGATCATCAACATAAGCAGGCACCACCACCATGCGAGATCCTTGATGCATTATAAACAAAGAGTAATCAAAGTAACATTGTTGAAATCTAGAATCCACTAAAGTTGTCGTTAACTTGATATTTCACTGGCTACTTGCTTGTTTAAGTCCATAAAGGGACTTTTTAAGCTTACACACTGTCTTATTCCCACTTTGATGAGGAAAACCTAAAGGTAATTTCATATACACTTCTTTATTCAAGTCACCTTAAGGAAATCATTAAAAATATTCATATGGTGAATATTCCAACCTTGTGCAACTACTAAAGAAATAACCACCCTTACAGTCACCATATTCACTATAGGGGAGAGGGTTTCTTAATAGTCCAAACCTTCATTTTAATTGTACCTCTTTTTTACTAGTCTGGCCTTGAATATATCCACCTCACTATTGGCTTTGTACTTTATTTTATTCACCCACTTACATCCTATTGCCTTCTTATTTTTAGGTAACTGAGTGATCTCCTATGTGTGATATATATATATATATATATATATATATATAATTTACTATTGCATAGTTTTGATCCACCTAGAATCATGTATAACTTCATGGAAAGAACTAGGCTCCTTCTCTTGTGATATTCTTATGAACCAAAATTTTGTAAGAGAGAGAAATACACTTGTAGTCTACTAGATCTGCAATAGAATATAAACAAGTACTATCTACTTTTGTTTTCTTTGGTAGAACATCATTTGTATGACAAATTGGTGGCTTCGTAGGTCTATTCGATCTTCTAGTAATAATATAAGGTGGTGATCTCTAAGAAGTCCTACAACTATTTTTAGGTCTAGCTATAGGTTGTGCATCAACATTTGCTTGCACACTAGGTTCATCTTTCACTCTATTGCTGTCCATAAAATTAGGATTACTATGTTCAGCTGTTGTAGATAAGATATCTTCTGTAACCTTACGTAACTCATCCAAAACATCAGTAGATGTTGATATTACACAAGGACTGTGATCACAGTGTGCAGTAGATCCATATGAAATAAAGAAATACAGATTATCTTCTGAGTTATCATCTTGAGACTGGAATGGAAAAATTGTCTCATGAAATATCATACATCTACTAACAAAAATATTGTTTGAGGTAATATCAAATAACTTATATCCCTTCTAGTTAAATACATATCCAAGTATAATAGCTTTATTTGCTTTTGCTGCAAACTTATCGCCTTTCAATAGGTTTGCGGCAAAAGCAAGACATCCTATCACCCTAAAATAAGATAAACCAGGTTGTTTCCCATATAATACCTCCTAAGGTGATTTATTTCCTAGAACAAACAAAGTTATTCTATTGATTATGCATGTGGCTACCCCAGAACTTAGTAGCTAATGACCTTGGAATTTGATAGCTCTTGCAGTCTTCATAAAATAATTATGTTTTCTCTCCACAACACCATTTTCTTGTGAAGTGTATGGGTGAGATATTTAATGAATAATTCCATGAAATTAAAATAATTCATATCAGTTACTATTGAAAAATTCCCCTCCATTGTCAGATCTGAACACTTTAACACATTTGCCAAATGGGTTTTTTATCATTAACAGGAATTGTTTTAGAACAACAAGTACATTGGATTTCAAAACAAGTGAGATTGTCCATGTCCAATAGATCTATCATCCACCAAAGTGAGAAAATATCTCATGCTAGAGTGAGTATCAGCCTTGTATCAGCCCCAAACATCTATGTGAATTAAATCAAACATATCATTTGCTCTTATGTTCCTAGTGGGGGAAGGAACTCTGGTCTACCTAGCTTAAGGACAAATAGTCCAGTGATTCAAAGTAAAATCACCACGGTTATTAAACTCCTTTATTCTCCTAAGAATACTTATAGGAATATGACCTAATCTTTTATGCCAAACTTCTTAATCTCTTGTTTTACCAATGACAGACATAGTCTTGATCTTTTCTTATGGTGTCGCATTCCAATTCAACATATACAGGCCTTCTTTTACATCACTAATCCCCTTGACCCTTCCAAATAAGAAGTTATGAAATACACAATATGTTGGAAAAAGGATACACAACAGTTTAATTCTTTTGTAATCTTATTTACAGATAAAATATTAAACTTGAAGGTTAATACACATAACAGATCACTTAACCTATCACCCTCACTATGTTGGAAATTAACAATACGAGACACTACAACTGATGCACCTATTGGAAATTGTACTTTTCCTATTTCACTCACTATTATTTCAATACACAAATATGTACTACTACTTATCATATGATTTGTAGCTCTGAAATCTACATTCCATTTCAAGAAAGAAGCACTAGAATAACCTGACATGTTGACATTAAAGTGTGACTCACCAATGTTGTTTGTGTTTTTCTTATCCTGTTCCTTTAGTATTTGTTGAACTTGTTCGGGTGTATTTTTTTTATCAAGTGCAACATGTGTTCCTATGTAAAGATTTGAGTATCATACAGTTGATCTACGTGTACTATATTTTTTATTCAACTACTGATCATACATACCTTGTTATTAAGCAGTCATTTGACCTCCTTCTTGAGCTACATTAATCTTCTTCTTGCCTTTGAAATTTTCTGGGTAACTAATGAATCTGAAGTAGTCCTTCATCACATGACCCTTATCATGGAATTAGTCACACTTTTTCAACTTATTATAGCCTTCGCGAATATGGTCCTTCATGTGACAGTAATCACAATAGAGTGAATTGAAAATCCTCTTCGATAACTGATGTTTTTTAGTGTTTTGATTCCATACAAAGCCACTGATTTCATCCCTTTATGAATTATACTACCAAAAACTTTATTCATTGTAGTATGCAAAGCCAAAGACTCCACTCCACCATGAATGTTTCCAGCAATTCACTTTTGACTTTCATCATGAACTACCAAGGCATATGCCTGATTGACATTAGGAAAATTATGTATTATTAAAACTTGGCCTCTAGCTTAAGAATAACTAACATTTAGGTACATGTGAAACTGCAGCAAATATTGATACTGCATCTATTCAACGTAGTCCTTAGCTTTGTGACAATCACAATTAGGTGGAGGAAAATTTGAGTCTTGCTCATCCCAAAGGTTCTTGAGCTTCGTGTAGTAAGTTGAGACTATCGATACCCTTTGTGTTAATGTGAAAATGTTCTGATGCAGCTGATACAACCTCAAACCATTGATTCTTTTGAATCATTCCTTGAGTTGAATCCATACCTTGTACGCACTTGATGAATATAGAATTCTACTCAGCAATTTCTTGCTCACATTTCATTTGCGCCACTATATTACAATCAAAATACAAAGATCCTAAATCTTCTTCATCTTTCCATCATAAACACTTCACAAAATAGAGCCAACCACAAAACCTACCTTATTCTTTTACACAATATATAATTATTCATACCTATTAGTTAAATTCCAACAGATACTGCTCGTGGTATATCTACAAAACTGAGATACAATGGATGATTATGATCGATTGTTATTGAGATGCCAGTCATGAAATCTCTTTGTGCTCTGTTGCTCATGTTTTCCAGTGATGCATTTTCAATCACTATATCTCCATGAATCCTATAGAATCTCTCAATTTATCATTTATATCCTTGAGATAAACCCCTAGATCCGCCCAAATTTCTCTAATACCATGTTAAATCCAGTGAATACAGCAGATAAATTAGATGAACTAGATGAATAAGTAAGCAAGTAAGAAGAAATTTTTGTATTTTGATTGAGAATAAAAACTGATTACAAAAAATTTGTATCTGCTACTTCTAAGACTCTATTTATAGCTACAAAGCCTCCAGCTAATTCTTATTCTATCATTAAGTTAGTTTAACAAACTAGCTAATCTCTAACAACCTAATTGCCAGTTGTACCAGTTGAGTCACTAATGTACAACTGTACTTTTCTCTAATTGCTTAATAGAATATATTTGAAGTCTCTTTTCAAATATTATGGCATATTTAGTAAACAAGGAGGAATCATAGATAATATTATGAGATGTTGATTGAGTAGTACTAATAAAAAAGCCCCTAAGACTCCTATCCAGTGTCTTGGGAAAAATTAGCAAAACTATATTTTGCCAAACTATTTAGCTATATACCCACTTATTTTTTTTTTCGATTTAATTTTTAGGTTTAGGGTAAAAAAAAGTAGGAAAAAGTTGAAAAAGTGGAGCCCACAAGTGGGCCAAGGAACCATTTCATCATTTTTACAACTTTACAAATTCAATAAGACACCTAAATCCCTTCACTTATTCCAATATAAAGAAAAACCCTCTCTCTATCCTCTTCAATTCTCTCCCAACTCCTTCTATTCAAGAACGTTGCTCCCAAAAGGTCATTTCATTTCTCCTTATTCTCCAGCTTCTAAGGGCTCGTTTTTGCTTGGTAAGGTTAGTTAAAATCAAGTTTTGATTATTTGTAGATCCATTTAAACTGGTTTTACTTCTAATCGATTCGTAGTGATGTAGGAATTTTTTTTGAATTTGGTTGATTAAGTAGTTAAAATATGAAAATTTTATAGGTAATCAGTTTGATTTTGAAGCAATGGTTGAGGTTTTATTCAGCATTTTTGACAGATTTTTTCGTCGATCATGGTGTTGAATTTTGAAATTTTGTTAAGGAGTTTTGGTTTAGTTCTAGTTTTTTATAGTAATAAAATGTTGAATGGTGGGTTAATCGTCATTTTAAGAGTTATTTTAGAAACTTGATTCAAACAGTGACCTGTTTCTATCCGTAGACCCATGGTCTATGAAATTAGAATGCCTTAGATTGAAATCAATTATTAGACATATGATATTCTTTTAAAATATGATTGTTTAAATAGTGAAAATTGAAAGATTAATAGCTAATTAGTTTGATTTGTAGCACTAGTTTGCTTTTTAGCAATAGTTGAGTTTTGATACTGTATGTTAGATTTTGGTTCAGTTATGGTATTTTTAAGCATTAAGTTATTTCTATTGGTAGACTTATGATCTATGAACTGAAAATGGAAGATTTGTTCTGTAGGTGTAGATTCTATTGTAAATGGCTAAAAAGACCATTGCTAAACACAAAGTTTGTACCGCATCTGATTCTGCTGCTAGCAGTACAAAAAGAAAAGCTGAGACAGTTGAAAATGTCTCAACAAAGAAAAAAATTAAAGAGACAGTGTCCGAATTAGATTTGGAGTTAAAGGAGATAAGCGAATACGTCGATTCTACTGAAGATGTTGCCAAGCATAGTGCTAGTGCTGACAGTGAAGAGAGCGAGGGAAGTCGAAGAAACAACGCTGATGGGGATAATGATCCCTTGTCCAAGCTATCTTGTTCAAGGTTCATTTTCGTGGAGCAGTATGACCTTCGAACGATAATGGATAAGGTTTGATCTTTCCCAACAAAGATATCAGTAAGATAAATAATGGATGCTTATCGAGAAGTTAAGCATGTTTTTGTCGACTAGGAGTTGAAGAAACGATTCAAGCAGTCCTATTTTGGATACCTGAGAAACCTGTCAGAATATCTCAAATTAAATAGGTAGTTGGTCCATTATTTGTTGTTGCGACGCTTCAAGAATGATAAGAAGCGCCATGAGATGTGGTTCTGCGTGAACAACAAGACTTCTTGATTTGGATTGAAAGAGTTTTGTTTGCTCACGGGGATGAACTGCTCATCATATACCAGTGAATAAAAAATGAAGAAGGTGTTAGCCAAGAGGAAGTATTTTTGCTTTATGGTGACGAAAACAAAAAATATTACAGTGGCCAACTTGTTACACTTGATCAGAGGGAATAAGATGAACGAGGAGCAAAAGTTTAAGTGTTTTTTACTATGGTTCTTGCACACCGTGTTGCTTGCAAAAGATTCGATGAAGGTTGTCGACATAAAACTGATTCGAATGGTCGATTCTTTGAGTTTCTTCGAGAGTTATCCATGGGGGAAAGAGATATTTCAGCTGACCATGGACTAGTTAAAGAAGAAAAGTGACCTGAAGAAGAGAGAAGTATTTGATGAGAAGCAGAAGGCATCCTATGCTCTATTCGAATTTCCCTAGGCATTCATGGTATGTACAATCAACCCTTTAGTGAGATTATCATAGATTCATATTTTATTTGTACTCTGTCATAGACTCTGAATTAGTTTTTCACTACTGTACTTCTTAAAGATTTGGACTTATGAGGCCTTTCCTCATGTTGGAAAATTTGCTGAAAAATCAATGGATGAGCCCTTTCTTATTCCCCCATCCTCAGATAGCACACTACAAAAAAGAGATAAGATAATTGAAGGAGACCCATTTAAGTATAAAAGAAAAGTTACAGAGGTATGAACTTATTTTTTATTATGCAATAATACTACTGTTGTATTGAATATTATATAATTGTTAATTGATTTTTTGTAGAACGTTCACCCGTACATCATCCTTACTGTTTATGAGACGAAAATGGATTACATGGATACGTTTAATCCATATACGGATGAGGGAAAAAATAAAATCCTCGATGGCTTGAAGAAAGAGTTACAAAGGGTGATTGTCCTTACTTTAATAAGGATAGTAATGATGATGGTGATTTAGGTGGTAACCCTGTTGGAGTACGCATTGGTGATGATGCTTCTTAGATCAGTTACAAAGATGTAGCGGGCACCTCTATCAATGGGGATCTTTATAAGCATGTAGTTATGCTCGAGGAAGAGGTGTTAGATATTGCTGCCTATATCAGAGAGAAAAGACTGAAGAAAAAAGAAAAGGATGAGCGACAGCATGAGCGAGATAACTTCATTTAATAATTGATTTAACTAATAAATTTCCATCCTTAAATATTAGTAAAACTTTGTAATATTATGACACAGTGCATGTGGACCTTCGGGAATTAGAGAGTAATAAAGAAGGAGAAAAAAATAACAAAATGGATAAGTTGGCCACTGTTGTAGTAGAAGAGGAAAAAGAAGGATGAAGAAGAATAAATGGAAGAAGATAAGAGCCAAGAAGAAACTAGAAAAGAAGTAGCTGCAGAAGAAGAAAACGAAGAACAAGAATCTAAAAAAGAAGCAGCAGTAGATAACGAAGAAGGCAAGGAAAAAGAAAAAGCAGAGGATGAAGAAGAAAAAGCTGAGAAAGAAGCAAGAGGTGAAGAAAAAGAAGAAGCTAAGGAAAAAAGAAGCTGAGGAAGAAGCAACTACTGTAGGTTAAGAAAAAGAAGAAGCTGGGGAAGAAGCAGTTGTTGCAGATATTGAAAAACATGTGAGAAAGAAGCAGCAGCTGCAGATGTTGAAAAAAAAAGAGATGAAGCTGAAGATGGAAAGAAAAAAGCGGCAGACAAAGAAGAAGGAGAACAAAAAGAAGA
This sequence comes from Capsicum annuum, assembly GCF_002878395.1. Classification (NCBI taxonomy): domain Eukaryota; kingdom Viridiplantae; phylum Streptophyta; class Magnoliopsida; order Solanales; family Solanaceae; genus Capsicum; species Capsicum annuum. The sequence goes on along the minus strand of NW_025832006.1, from coordinate 18,370 downwards.
AAAAGAAAAAGCAAACCATAAAGATATGATCATGGATATCGTTGATGAAATCAACAGTAACATTTGTGTTGATGAGGAAAATGAGAAAAAAGATATTTCAATACTAATATTGTTAATGTGTTGAATGATGAGTTGTTAGGATATGACAATTTTTTTTATTTAACAAATATGAAAGTTGAAGGATCTGGTGGTAGGATATGACAAACATTATTTTATTTTATGAAATTGTTATGATTCTGCACTAAATTTGCTTTTATCATACAATATTGTTGCATGAAATTTGAATATGCATTGTGTTGTAATAGCTGGTAGTGTATATAGTTAACATCATAGAATACATATTTAATCTATCGTATACTGCTTTCATAGTCTATCATTATCATGCTACTCGATTTTAAGTTGATGTGTTGTTTGATCAACTATGATTCTATGAAAACAATATTAACATTATAGAAAATAAAAGTATTTTTATTTATTCAATATCACTACATCCATGTTATAATTTTCCAAAGAACGATATTATCATTATAGCACATAACATCATTTTTAGGCCATTCTCTCTTTCTTCGGCCAAAACCAATTTTTGTTTTAGTTGATCCCTCTCTATTTAGGTGTCATGTAGCAATACTTTCAAGCGTTCCCTTTTCTCTTTGGATTCTTTGAACAAAGTCATGAGAAAATCTATATTTTATTCTCATTCTCGAATCCTTTGTATTAGATTTAAATTTTGCCAAGCCATGAAAATTTGATATCTCAGGTCCCGGACTCAACGTTGATGGACTGCTTGGAGTTGATACCCCATCAAGCTATTTAACAAACGAGCATGCGTCATTATCCTAGAAAAAATAATAATTGCATAACTATTTACTTAACTTTTTAAAAAAGACATACACGACTCATCTTCGCAATTGGATAATTATAAAATTGTGACCTGGATTTGAGTCCATGGAAGACGTCCTCAAAATAATCCTATTTCCACAATGAAAAATTAAATTCTTTTTAGAATTAGATATTTGAGATGCTTGAGACATTGTAGAATTTTAAAATAAAAATAAAGTGGATGAAATAAAATAATAAAGGATGGAGGAAATTATATATGGAGTAAAGGAAGTGTTAACACTAAAGGAGTAAAAAATTGGCCATTTGTTACGTTGAAACAGTAATTGTATTTCTTGAACTGTTGGTGACACTTAATAGACTATCGTAGATCATGACCTATGCCAACAACGTGATGCTAAAGTCTATCTTAGACACTCATAATCGATGGACCCGCAGTAACATGTTTAAAAAAATTCATTAAAAAATATACTTATGCTCTGAGGGTCATCGATTCATTTGGTCTATCATAGACTTACACCATTATAAGTGCATCGATTGATCTCTTGATTATGCGTAGACCATGGAGATCTATGTACACAGATATAGACCATTACTTGAATGTTATTTAAAAATAAATAAATTAATTAAAAATAAATATAGTGTGGTTTTTCACACATATTAATGAGTGCAAAAAAGTCACATAATTATATTAGAACTTATACAAATTAGGAGTGGGGAATTAAGAAATGTGTGGATGGGTAGTGGTTGAACAAACAATATCCAAAGAGTAATGTTTGTCAAAGTACAAATATGTTTTGAGGATAATGATTGTTCAACCACTATTCATTCCAAATACTCTTTTGATTTGGGAGTGGTGATTGAAGAAGCTTGTGGAATGTGTAGTCATCAAATATAATCATCATCCTCAAAACATATTTGTGCTTTGACAAACATTACTCTTAGAATATTGTTTGTTCAGCCACTACCCATCTACACACTCCTTGATTCAGCACCCCTAATTTGTATATGCTCTAATATGATTATGTGACTTTTTTACACTCATTAATATGTGTGAAAACACACACTATATTTATTTTTAATTTATTTATTCATCTTTGAACAACATTCAAGTGATGGTCTATAGCAGTGTACATAGATCACCGTGGTCTACATATAATGAGGAGATCAATCGATGCACTCCTAATGGTGTAAGTCTAGGATAGACCAAACGAATCGATGGACCCTAAAAGCATAAGTATATATTTTACATGAATTTGACATGGGACAACATCAACGGTAGTCTATTAAGTGTCACTAACAATTCTAGATTATCTATTTAAATTATTTTTAATTTAATTATTTTCTTCCACCATCCTTAAAATATGTTATTATCTGTTTAAATTATTTTTAATTTAATTATTTTACTCCACCATCCTCAAAACATGTGATTGTCCATTTAATTTTTTTAATTTAATTATTTTATTCCACCAGCCCCAAAACATATTCTTATCTATTTAAATCATTTTTAATTTAATTATTTTATTCCACCGGCCCTAAAGTATGTTATTATCTGTTTAAATTATTTTTAAATTAACTATTTTTCTTTCAAACTACAAGCTACTGATGGACCATCGATTCACATAGTCTACGATCGACTACTATGTTCGGTCGAGGACTGACGGAGTATAAGATCGATGATAGACTATATATAATTTTTTAGTCTTCCTAAATTTAATCATCAATTTACAGTCGTGTTAATTGAACAAGGAATAAATATTTGAAAAAATATTTGTATAGAAGAATAATCAACACAAAAAAAAACAATCACAAAAAAATGGAAAACATAATTTTGAAACTGAAATACTTATATTCAACTTGTTCATTGCATTACATTCATGTTTAGCAAAAAAAGGCAAAATAGAAGAAACTTTCTTCTAAAAAAATCCTACTAAGAAAGCTTCTTCAGCAATGAACAATACAAAAAAATTAAAAAACATAATCATTCAAAAAAACCTAAACTAAGTTAGGGGGATGGGGGGGAGAGTGATGTAGTCGTTGCCGTTCATTCCAAGACTCTCTAGAATTTCCCAAAAAAATGATCAATACATCGAATCTCAAGCTCCAAGTACGCTCGGTCTTTGCCAAGGCCGTGGAAAAGCCAATAAAAATCTTTTCATAATAGTAGCAGATCATAGTGACGGGGGGAACTTGTCTGATTGGGTGTAGGGTAATTCGGCGACCAGGCATGATTTCAATTTTGGTGAAGAAGATGAGGGTTTCTGATGTTTTGAGTTTAGGAAGAACTGAATGCTTACATAGAAATAAGCATTGTACTTATAGACCTATAGAAGGTGTCCTTTCATATTCCCATACAATGGTCTGTCGATGCGTGTAGGAATAGAAAATGCTTGGCTTGCGTATACCAGCGATTTTCCTTGAGAACAAATGTGTTTATAGCTTTTAATTAATTAGGAGCAAGAACCAATGATTCATTGCATCGATTAGAGAGATATGGCGGTAGAAAGACCCACATAGCGTGTTTGATGAGTAATCATATAGCCAATACATAATATTAAATAGACCGTGTAAAATATATACCATAGAATTATGTTGTCTACCATAGACAAAGCTTTAAGTTACAACTGAAAGTTAAATTCTACAGAAGTGCATACTTATCCCCCAAAACAGTAGCTTTACAATTGAAGAAAAAAAGCCTATCAAAGATTTGTTGGCCATGCTACATGTGGTTCTTTTGTGCCAAGATTTCTTGCTAATTGAACACCTATTCCTCTTTTTGGAATTGAATATCTCATCAATTCCCTTAACGCGTTTGACTTTCTTCCTTTCGAGTTTGGGATCGTAGTGGGGTGGAGAAATGTTAGTGTCCTACAATTTCTTTGGGACAGTCCATTCGGCCTTTGGAGGGACAATATTAATAGCTTCTGAGTATGTGAGGAGGTAAGTTTTAAATTTATAAATTGGTGATGAATAGTTGTAGATCGAGTTACCATAACCTTTGGCATCACCATACTTTGTTTGCACAGCTGCCATCGCATGTTCGCATGATATTTTTACCAAGTCAAATTCCAACAACAACAACTCTTTTCCAAGAGATTGACTATGGCAATAACACTATTGCTGAACACCGTGAATTGGTCGAGACCCCCTTTTGCATTAGTCACATACAAGGAATCACTCACACTCTTATTATCCCTTAGGATCTTTTCCACACAAGGCACAAATTTATTATTTTTATTGTCGACTAAGTCATGCCGCTTCCTAAACTTTTCACCAAATTTTAATTGAATTGAATATGTGCGACACTGGGTACTCCCGTTCATCCATCAACACCAAGTTGAGAGAATCATCGATATTTATGGTCACCACATCGTACCTATTTCCAGGGAAGCGTGCTCTACTCCATATTTCAAAATAAAAAATATTTTCAAGGACATGTGCTGCCTCGGGACAATAAAATGCTCACCAAACTCATCAAGAGAATAAGCCTTTGTCGTAGCATAAAATAGATAAAGAGGTTCTCCACAGTATTGATTTACATGAAGATTTTCAGCGAGGTGCCTCATGCAAAGTCCATGATGCACACGACTGTAAACTCGGAAGAAGGCATTGGCAATACTAATGTGCCTATCGGAGATGACATATAGATTTGGTTCATCTTCTACTATATACTTCAACTTCTCAAAGAAGAAGGTCCAAAAAGCATTGTTCTCTTTATCCACGACACAAAAGGCAATTGAAAAAATATGATTATCGGTGTCCTGTGCAATGACACTTAGCAATATACCCCCATACTTGCCATACAAATGTGTCCCATCGACGGTAATTACCTTTCTCATGAGGGCATATCCCTGTATGCAAGCTCTGAATGCTAAAACGTAGTAAACAAATGATTCATCCATTCGGTTTACAATGATAGAGTAAGAAGATTCGGGATTCAATAACTCCACCGTGTGAAAAAAAGATGGAAAGCAAGAATATCCGCGTTTTGGTGTCCCGCGAATGATGTTCTTCGTAATTACACTTCCTTTTGAACACATCTAATAGCTTGTGTTGCAATGCATCTCCTTAAATGCAACCTTTGAATTTTTCTTATGTTTGAACCCTTACCATCCCAAAAATGATTTACATATAGTGAAGCAATTAATTTAGATACGATTCTATTATACCTTTGGGTGGCGTGTTCAACACGCTCGTGTGCAACCCAACATACTTGTATATGCAAAATCTGTCCGAGGTTTCGTACTTCGTTACCTGCAATAATCAGCCACAACCATGAGAAATGCATTCCGCCTTCAAGAATTTGGTGCAGCTCTTCTCCATACAATAATCAAATGACTGCCTCTCTGTTACTCCGTCTAGTAGCATTTTGAGCTCTTTCTTGTCAGCAAATGTTTGATCATAATAGAAATTGGTTCCGTCGGTGAAGGAATGTCTTGGTTGTGATCCCGTTCCATAATCTTCTTCTGTATCTTGCGAATCTGATGAAACATCTTCCATATGCATAGAATCATCTTCCATATTGATTAGAAGATCGCCATCATTCTCATAATCATTCAAATCATTGTCAACTATCGAGCGTCGGGATGGGGGTAGTGATGAATTTAACAGTCCTTCAAAGGACCTCTCAACTATATTTATCCTTAAAATAGTCCTAAATCCATCTGTATCAACCTCCATCATGTACATCAACACACGTACATCATTATTTATGATTATAGGATTCACCTTTTCCCTTGAATGCATTAGACACTATTAAAAAAAAGGGTTATTACGACGGTTGCAAAACCATCTTCATAGCCTCCAAAACCGTGCCAATAGCGATGATTAGAGAACCGTTGCTACTGAAGGCGTTACCATAGCTCAAATGCGACGGTTACAAAAATCATTGCTACATCCCTGTCTTTAGCGATGATTTTGTACATTGACCATATGGGATGGCTTGAGTGGTGTTGGTATGGTTAATAACCATTCCTATATATATACTATAGCCACAGTTATATATTTGCTTAGGAGACGGTTTTTGTGGCTATCGAGATGGTTAAACCGTCCCAATAATGTATATTGCGATAGTTTATGCTATTGCGACCATTCTAAAACCATCCAAATAGATCCTATAGGGATGGTTTACGCTATTGCGACGGTTTTAAAACCATCCAAATAGAGCTTATTGCAATGGTTTACTGCTATTGCGACGGTTGGAGGACTGTTCATTAATACATATTGCAACGTTTTTATGCTATTATGACGGTTCATTAAAAATGCCCTATTAATAAATTACAACAAATTTTAGGCTATTGCGACGGCTTTTAAATCGTCCCTATAACCTTATTGCAAAGTTTTTTTAATCTATTAGGACGGTTTGATTTATGTTGGAACGGTTACCTTTTGTGACTAAACTATATAAATCGTCCTAGGACGGCTATTTTGTAAACTATTGTGACACTTAAACATGAACTATAGCAACGGTTAATTTTGTCCACCAATAAGAAACCAAATATTTTTTGACCATTCAAAAAAATCAAAACATATATACACAAGTTTTAAATATTCAAAAATAAATGATGTTAGAAATTACTCGGTTAGATGTGATCGATACCCAATCAAAACATACATAAGTTTTCCGAATAGCGAGCTAGTGTTACATGAAGCCAATGTGATCGATATCTAGGTCAGATCCAGTTCATCAATTTTGTTACCGCTGTCATCTTCTATGTCACAATCACCTACAACAATAAGAAAAATAAAATTAAAGTTGAGCAACAAACTACACAACAACAACAACAAAAGTTGATCTAGAAGTGTTAAAACATTCTTAATTCATCAAACCCGTGGTGTTGGAGCACCCGCGATATATGAAGGAGAAAATGAAACAAAGAAGTTCACAAAATTATTTGTTAAACCACTGACAGCACTCCATTTTTAAATCTCAATCAAAGTACTCTTTCCTGCTGACACACCCTTTATCAGCTACATTTTCACATAGGTTAAATGTTCCATTGAGTCTCAATTTTTACCTTTATATATATATATATATATATATATATATATATATATATATATATATACATACTCACACTCTCCTACTTTACACGCAGCAGCCATGAGGATTCATGAAGGCAATGCAAATACATCTAGTTGTAGCCATTCTATTAGCGACAATCACCTTCGCAACTTCTAATTAAATCTCGCATGATACACTTCATTATATATATTGATTCTCCTCGCAACATATATATGATAGATTTGAGCAACAGAGGAAAATTTACAACTGAGGTGTAGATTCTATAAATTATAGAAGGATGATAAACCTTCGAAGATAAATTTGCTCTTTTGTTTTTTTTCTTCATTATATTATACCTAGGATCTTTCTCACCTTTCTCTATCTATCAGGACATCTTTTTTAGTTTAATGTACTGTATATCCCATAAAACCTGCTCTCTTGGCCTCTAGGGAATAAAATGGATGTTGTTTTTACCTCTAGGGAATGAAATGGAGGTTGTTTTTGCCAAATAAACTAAAGAAGAAATATATAGTAACAGAAGAGTGGGTGCACATTGTAAGGATTAGATATTCTATTACTACTTAATTCATTCCTGATTTCTGTCTTTTTCAACATCTCAACAGTCAGCCACCTTATTGTGAATTATAAAATGCATGTGTAAGAGACACAGCAGGGATGGGAGGGAAGAACCTTTTATTCTCAAAGAGGACGAGCTAGAGAGTACAATCTAAGGGGCTAGCGGGATAAGGGCAGTATACCTCACTGGTGTAGGAATCCTCCTTCAATTGGAAAGGCATTCACATCCCTACTTTGCAATTCCATACAGCCTCCACAAACCCATAGAGATACTTTTGGAATAATTTATCCTCCTCCTCCTCTATATAAAGACCAATATGTTCACAGACTTAAGTATCAAACAGAGAAGTTCACAAAATTCTACCTATGATATAGCAGGCAGCAAATACCAAACGCAACATGAACTCGCTACAAGCAGCTATAATATCGAAAGCTAATGGATTGCTTTTGCAGCCAAGTGCAAAATTAACACGTTATCACATGATCAACAGATGCAGCCATCACATCTACAGGTTTAGCCATCATATCAATAGATGCAACCAATAAGAAAATAAAAAGAGGAAGAGAAGAATAACACACAATAGTGAATATCCCATATAATCACCAAGCATAACTTGGAACACATTTACGAACCAGAAATAACCATCCAATACAGTCCAACAACAATAAACTATGTCAGCCACCAAAATAACAGGAGTATAATTCAGAATTTCAAACACTAACCTTGACTGTTTCTCCCTATAGCTGCTACTGTAGAAGTCGATTCCGATGGTGAAGGAATGGTCAATGCCGCCAGTATGTTAGGATCAATTATTCCTGCATTCTAAAGCTGAACAATTACATCTACAATAACTTTTTTTCAAATGGTTCTCTTCTACTCCTCGATCTGATCCTTCATTTTTCGTATCCTTTCTTGTATTTATTGAACAACATCATTTATGGCATTTAAAAATGATTCAGATCCATTATTTAATATTTTCAAAGAAATATTTGTAACCCCCTCTTCAAGAAGTCTTACACGTCCTGAATGTTCAGCACACTTGATGGCTGAAAATGCATCAATAGGTTGTTCATTTGAACCCTGTTGTGTTTCAATTTCCTCCATTTAACCCTAATAATCATATTCAAAAGCATATTTAAATAATTATAAATTGAGAACTGATCATTTATGTTAATATAAACTTGAAAAATATATGTTTCATACAATTTTACTCGTGATGTCTTTATTAGAGGTCTTGTATATACGATCAGATTTTCTTGCTCTTGTCTCCGCAAACATCTCCTTTAGTGACAAAGTTCTCCCCTTTTCATTTTCCTATTCATATGATATTTAGTGAATATCAAAAACTATGTAACTGACAAGTTATAACTAAATAATAAACAAGAGAACACTCCAATTTGTTGCGAACTACAGCAAAACTCTTCTTCCCAGTAGTGTGTGGATTCATCAACTTCTTCTGATTCTCAGCATTGGTTTTGGACATGTTCTAAAAGTATGAATCAGTAACATTAATAATAGTAATAAAATTCTTCATTTGTTGCACTAACTGTAATACATTTTACCTGAAATTTTCCAGACTTCCAGTACATGAGGAGCTCTTTAAATTGACATTCTGGCATATTTTTTGGCCTTTTCAATAATCGAACTTCATCATTTATCCATTGATCGTAATGATCTCTCTTCAACTCCCTTCTGTGCTTTCTCTAAGATTCTCGAATTCTTTTCAAAACCCAATCTTTTATAGCATTAGGAATATCATATTTGGCCTACAAGTTGGTTCCGTTCAGTTAGAACAACAAAAAAAATGTACTTTTAATTAAGGAAATAAAAAGGGTAGAACACCAACCTTGGTGTAATCCCATAACTCATGTTTAGTATCCATATGCCTCCAATCAAATATATCTAATGGAAAAAGGGTCGCTTTCCTCGCCAGTGTGCCTATGAAGCTGCTCAACTCACTTACAGCATCATCTATAGGACCAACAGGTTGGCTATTCTGGTTTAATATGATCAATTATTTCTCTTGCCGACCGTGTACCTTGTGCATTTGTGTTTTGCCTCTTGTTTTTCTAGTTGAAGGCCCTGCCGCTATAAAAAAATAGCAAAAATTAGACGTCATGAATGAATTCAATAAGTTTCTAAGCTATATATTACCTTGTGCTCCAGACTATTCAGCTGTTGTAGGAGTGGCTGAATCTGTCGTTTGGACCTGATCTTGTACAGGTTGATCATCTTCTGTATTTTTCTCCTCTACAACATAGTGCTCTGCTACAGATTGTTCAATTTCTCTAGATGGTGGTGCTACTAGGGATGATCTTGTTCAATTAACTTTAGGAGATTTTCTTTCTCCGATCGTATTGATTAAACAGTTTCATTTGTTGCCAGCATACGTTATTTTCTACTTGCCATAGCTGATAATGATCCAGGTTTACTAAATATCCTGTTCCTTACTCTTGTGTTATTTTTTGTAGGCTGTTGTTGGTTTATTTTTTTACAAACCTGTATAAATTTAAGATGGAACAATTTAAATTTTAGAAGGTTGAAATGAAAAAAGTGCACAGCAAAATAGTCACCTACTTAAACTTCGATATGGATGATCAGAGGGGAAAAAAGTTCGATGACCCAAGTAACACATCTTATGACTGTGTTTGAGATATTGGGAGCAAGTATTATGATTACAAGTGAGGCATGCCCATCTACCCTTAGTGATCCATCCAGAAAGCATTGCTAGTGCTGGAGAATCACTAACCATCCATAATAAAGCTGCACGCATATTAAATGTTTGGTTAGTTTCAGCATCAAATGTGTCCACTCCTACCTTCCATAGTTCATTCAACTCTGAAATTAGCGGTTGTAAATATATATCAATATTATTTCCAGGAGATGAAGGACTAGGAATAATCATTGATAACATAATATACTTCAGCTTCATGCATATCCACGGTGATAAGTTGTAGTTCATTAACATAACTGGTCATGTGCTATGAGAAATGTTCATTATTCTGAATAGATTGAAACCATCACATGAAAGACCCAATCTAACATTACGAATATCTTTTCCAAAGTCAGGATACATGGAATCAAAATGTTGCCAAGTTTCCCTATCAGCAGGATGTCTTAAATTTCCATCTTTGGGTCGTTCAATAGCATGCCATCTTATAGCTACAGATGTTTCAGAACACATGAATATCCTCTGAAGCCTACGCTTTAAAGGAAAGTACCTTAAGACCTTTGTCGAAACTTTAGTGGTCTTATTAGTCAATTTATCATGAACATTTTTCCATCTAGAAGACCCACACACAATGCAATTATCGAGATATGCATTTTCACTCCAGAACAACATGCAATCATTAAGGCATGCATGAATTTTTTCATAATTGAGACCCAAATCTCTTACTCACCTTTCTTGCTTTGTGGAAAGACTCGAGAATCTGAGAAAATGGAAAAGCCTATTTTATCAAGTCCAGCAAGTCTGAGAAAGCTACATTACTCAGCCAGTGAATGCATTTAAACAAGTACAACCGGATGGTGAAACTCAGCTTAGAAAAACTCTTACACCCCAAATATAAATCTTGTTTTCCTTCCTCCAGTAATTTAAAAAAATGCTTAACATCTTCAAATAGTCCCTGTCATACTCCTCCATGACCTTTATTCCTCTGATCATCTTCTACGTTTCTAAAAGTATCATGAAGTAGTTTATTAATATCATCATGTTTGTCATCAAATAGTCCCTGGCTTACTCCTTCATGCCCTTCATGACTTGGATGTGGAATATTTGTTGATGAAATTCCTTCTCCATGAAAAACCTATTGAATGTAATTAGGAGCAAATCCATGACCAAATAAGTGATCCTCCATTACATATCGATAATGCCAATAGCTATTAAAGCACAATCTGCAAGGGCATAATATTTCATTTCCTAGAAAAGCTCACTCAAATGCCTTATTGAGAAAATCCTTGACTCCATTTTCATACTCATTGGCAAATCTTGAAAGATACATCCAGCTTCTATCTCCAAAATCCATTAAATATCCTATGTTAAGCATTTAAAATATTGAAGAAAAAAAATATGAGTAAAGTCAGTATCAACGTACAAATAGTATCATTAGATATGTGAAATAATTTGTGTAACATATATTTAATAAAGAATAAAATAAAGATAATTTTCATTGTTTAAATAATTTAGTCATTGTAATTTTAACTTAAAATAAACCAGGCCAAAGAAGCTCAAAGTCACTTGGATTCACAAACAACCTCCGTCAATATGTTCAATGGAGACAATGTCCTTCTGACTAATCATGCTCTACTTTCATCAAAGCATCTAGGTTCCTTTGGAACAGACAACACTAGTGAAACTATACCAGATAACCTTTCATAAATTTGGACCAAGAACCAATCAAGCCAAAGAAAATACTAGAGCAATTCAAACATGTAAACAAATATTTGAACCAAAATCATACAATCACAAAATAAACGCACACCCAAAGAATTGATACAAGAAATAGACCTACTAGACCTTCTCCACAAGAAATTTTTCAGTGATAATGTGAGGAAACTTGTTGAAAATTTAAACAGGCACTTTAAAACTAATCAATGCTAAACATTAAGCAAAGGAGTAAAGGATATGACACAGCAATGCCATTAAACAGGAAAAACATGTGTACAACTAACCAATTCAACCATATTAAACTTCAAAAAAGGGACTAAGAACAAATTAAGCACCAAAAAACCACCAAAAATTCAAATAGAAAAAGAAATGCTTGAACCTAAACGTATCATCATACAATAAAAAAAAGCTCAGAATTGATTAAAAATCCAGTACCTTCTCGATAGGGAGACTTCCTAGTAATGTTTGCAACCTTTGTGGAAATTCGAAAAGGCTCCTTGACCTTGAGCCTCTTGTCCTTAGCACCACAGACCAAATTCGCACACATTACATTTATAAGAAAAGACAAATAAGAAAAGTACAAGTCAGTTCTTCAACAAGTTTTAATACACTGGATCAAATCAACCAACAGTAAAATAGAATAAGTTTCAGCTCTTCTTTCCTATTAACTAATCAAATTAGTACCCTTTTCAGATACACATTCAAAAATATAAGCTCAACCACTACAAAAACCCTTAGATTATAGCCAAAAAATAGCTCCTGCAACATCAATAATAACAGTTTAACATTGAAATCGAAACAAAACAGGTCTTGAATTCAGCTCTCCTTTCTAGTGGTAAAAATAAATAGGAGAAAGTGATAAATAAATAAATAAACTAAATAGGAGAAGGCATTTTCATTTTGAAATGCAGCTTCATTGTTTAAGGTAATGGAGTACGGGACAAGTTATGTAGAGTCCATATATACAAAGAGTATTTAGGAAACCAAATATAGAATTAGAGTCCTTACCTAAACCGTATTTGATTCCCAATTTCACTCTCTTTAAATACCCACATTTATACCAAAACCTCAAATGAATTTCAATGCAAAATTTACTTAAGAAGAAATTAAGGAGAATAGGCATTGGGAAGAAGAAGAAGATTGAGATTTAGAAAATCACAAAGCAAACCTCAAGAATGGTGACATTTTCACAAAATAGGTCTTGAATGCAGATTAAAGAAAATAAACAAAAAAATCTTGAATTCCAAGAACTAAAACCCTAAATACTTTCATCTAATTCCAAGAACACTAACCTTTGCTGACCTTGCTAAAGAGGCTGTTGTACGGAAATATGAGGTTGAACAAGAGAGAGGTTGAACAAGAGAGTTGTCGATGTACCGATTAGTAATTCAACAAAACCGAATTAAAAATTACATAAAGAGGTGAACGATTTGACACTTGAATCGATCCAAATTCGTGAAGGATTGTAGATGAAAAGAAGAAGAAGAATTGCATGTAGATGAGAAGAAGAAGTATATTATCGATCGTGAAGAGAGGAAAATAGGTATGATTTGGGGGTTTCTAATTAACCCTAAAGACAAAAGATGGAAATAATTTATTTTTTTAATAAATATAATTAAAAAAAGCGGGTATCTCAATATATTAGAGGAAAAATTTCTGGAAAATATTATTTTTGGTCATAAAATAACCGTGGCTAAAAATGGTCTTATGCGACAGTTCTTAAAACATCTCTATAGACTACCTTTTCGCAATGGTTATACATCTATTGCGGCGGTTCTGATTATTTTTTGTGCTAATAGACTAGACATCTTTAAGTGACGGTTTTAACCGTCGCTATAGGTCATCTATAGCAACGGTTCTTGAACCGTCGCTAAAGAAGCGTTCTCATAGCCCTCATTTCTAATAATGAGATAACTAATCACCGCGTCGCTCAGCGCGCAATCAAGATCTCCACTTTGCTTTAATCTTGCAACCAATTCATCATATGAACCATTGCGACGAACAGCAATTGGCAGTGTCACCTTGGTAAAAGATCTCCATTTCCAACATATGGGAGTCTCCACCCATTCTTTCATTAAATCACCAAAAATTAGAACAAATTCTGCAATAAACATCCTAGAATTATGATTTGGTCGACGTTCGAATATGCTTATGGTCTATGTCGAGATATATGCACGGTTGATGACTAACGATGAGTGATCGATGACTGGACAGATATCCGTACAAAAATCTTGAAATTGCAAATATAATTTCTAATCAACGATCGTTGGGTTTATGGAATAAAGAAATGAACTTGGAGTCATCTGAGCTACTGTAATGTACTTTCTAAAGTGGTTTTGAGTAATGTGAGTGATTTAAAGCTTTTTAACAGTGGTGGAAAGTGTGTTTGACAAGATATCAAATAAAAGGAGTAACAATGGATGGAATGGACAAGCTTATGATGTTTGTGGATTTAAAGCTGATTGCCAAAAAATAACGCCGGAAATATGGCCGGAATCAGAGTTTTTTAGAGGGAAAGAACCTTCTATTTTAGGCTTTTGGAATTTTTCTTTTAATTATTTTTGGAAACCTAGATATTGTTGTATTATATAAGGGTGGATGATACAGTGGATTGAACTGTATTATTAGAAACTTGTGGGTGAATTTGTTAAGTTAAAAATATTAGGCTAAAGTGGATTATTAGAAAACTTGTGGATGAATTTGTTGAGTTAGAAAAGTTATTGATGATGTGAATTAAAGTGCCTATATAACAAATTTTTAAAAATTTGTGTCTAAATGGCAAAATAGTTTTCAAAAGCTCCTTTTTAGCATGAAAGCCCCAGTGTCTTACTCTATTCATCTTTTGGGAAATGTAGAAAGCTAGAGGTAGTCATCATATGAGGACATCAAATGCTCTCCAAGTAGTATCACCAACAAAGTCATTCACCATATTACGATGCTTGTGAATTGTCAGTTTTTACAATTTCAACTAAAACAACAATAGGGCAACACACCCCTACAAATTGAACAACTCAAGCCTATGATCAATATACAACGTCTTAGGTGGAGTACGCTCAACCCTAACTGATTCACACCTAACACTGATGAATGCACACTAAAGATAATTTAGGAAATGCAAGATGAGGGAGGCATTCTTAGAGACGATAAGGGGCAGACGATTATGACCTACTTGGGATACTATGGAAAGTGTTTCAACAATGTTGCATAAACAAAAGTAGTGCCTTACACATTATTTTTAAAGATGTAGACATAGAATCTTATTCTATGTTCCATTAATACAATCAGTGACTACATAAAGACCAGCTATTATATTATGCAACCTATACATCTAATGATCTAATCAACGCTTAAGAGAAAGAAAGACAGGGTAAATTTTTAGTTCCAACTCTGTTATAGAGAAACTAGTAGTTTGTCAAATTTTTAGCAAAATTGGGCGAACGACAAAAGCGAGATTCTTTCTTCATATAGAATTTATCCTTGTCTAATGAAGTTAAAAATTAATGAAAAAATGATATAGATAGAAGTTCAGTTTTCAGAATTAGAGCCTAGAAAAACGTTGTTGACAATGTTAATTAATTTGGATTATAGATTTTGAATTAGGCAGACTTACTACATTATAACTATGAAATTTAACAGTTTCTCAACTCTTAATTCTAATTCCATGTATTTTTGCATGAGACTGTTTTGTATAAGGATGGACTCTTCATCCCTCTTAGATCTCAGGGTGATTTGGACAAAAATTCATTACACCAATTATGTATTTTTTTAATTAATATAAAGATTGGACTGTGCCTAATCCCACCTTTGTTTTTTAAAAAAAAAAAAATCATCTTTTAATATGTACGATTTGATTATAAAGTAATTACCCTGACGCATTCATTCTTGTTTGTTTATTTATTTAAATTAAACCTCGTCGGAATGATATTCAGCATATACTTTTTACATAATTATAAATTTGTCCTGACGCTTTCCTTCATTTTTATTTATTTATTTAATATTTCATGCTTGTCATCATAGTATAAGCCAAAAGATATTTAAACAAAACGACAACCACGTGGAAAAGTTGAGCATATAATGATTCATGAACCTAACATGATTGTTTAATGGACAAGATTATTTAGATTAACTAGTCTTAATCACAGCAAGTAGTCACTCTTCTTCCTTAATCTTTTGTTTCTTCCTACATTCTCGAGAAATTAAAATAACGAGTGACACAGTATTCCAGCTCGAGCCAAACTCTATTTTATCTATCAATCTATGATCTACTAATCAATAATCTGCAATCTAGTTCAAATTTTGGCAAAAAAAAAAGTATCAAGATTGAAGATTTTAGTTGTTGCATAATTGAAAAAATCAAGCCCAAGAAGAAACATGATAACTTTATTTCATTCAACAAGGTGTAAATGTAATAATTTTAGAAAATACTATATTTTGGTAAAAGAATATATTACACCGGAATTTTGTTCTAATTTGTCTCTACTTTGGCGAAATAGTGTTTTGGAGAGTAGAAGAGGTGTTGGGTTAGTTCTGAGAGATTTAGCTAATACCATTAAGGCCAAACACATTATTTGACACCTAAAGTGGACATTATTTATTTTAAACATCTAAACCGACTATCAATTATGTCATTTTGATACCTTTTTGCATCAACTCTGGCACGTGAGTTGCAATTGCTTCCAACATGAATTAAATGGTTAATTGATTTGTGTCAACTCATTTTAAATTGTCACATCATTATATATACCCACATTTTAAAAAAAAAAAAAAAAAGATCAAAACACATGACAAGGTGTCCAATGAGTTAATGACACGTGATTTTTTAACCAAATAATTACAAAAAAGCCCCACCACAACATCTTCCCAACCCAACCAGTGTTCTTTAAAATTAAACTCCATTAATGGAAATTGAATTTTTCCAGTTCCATTAATGGAGCTTAAATACCAGTAATTGATACAACATTTTACTCTTCATGTTTGAATTATGAACTCAATTTTGTTAGTTTTTTTTTTTATTTTTTTCCTGATGTATTTGCCTACCAAAGCAGAGCTCTCGCTTTTTTTCCTCATCAAGATTAATTTGGTTTAGTAATTTAGTTTTAGGTTATATTGTTAGAAGTACCATTAAAGGAAAAAAAACATCTTTTGTTTAGTTTTAGTTTTTGGTTTTCTTCACTTTATAGGTTAATTGTTCGAAGTGATCATATGAAAAATACATTGAAATTATTTATTCTTGAAAAAAATATTAAAATAAATTAATCTCTAAGAGATAGAGAGGGGTTGGAAGTACCATTAAAAAAATTTGAGCTTGAAAAATGGTGGAAGATAGTGGGATGAAAAAATAAGGAAGAAGAAATAAAATTAAATTAAAAATGGGCTAAATAAGATTGTCACGCGCCAAAAATAAGTGTTCTAATCACTTTGCCATGTTAGCGAAAGGTGTAAAGTGACAGAATTTATGACTACTTTGAGTGTTTAAAATGAACACCATCCACTTAAGGTGTCAAAGTGAAAGATCTGTCAAGTTAAGGGATCTGTCAATGTGTTTGACCTACAATTAATTTTATCCTTCAGATCAATCAACAGTCACGCAGTGGCGGAGTAAGAATTTCAATAAAAGGGTCAAAAGTATAAAATGAAGAAGTGAAGAATAATATATATATATATATATATATATATATATATATATAATTTTAATCATATATAAATAATATAATTTTTCATTGAAAGGAGTTCGAACGAACCCCTCATTAATTGCTAGCTCCCCTCCTACAACCACGTGTCACAAATCTAGAGTCCTACTGGAGGAATTGGGTGGAGGGCTTACGAGAGAGGAGCTGGCTCAGTCAATCTATTACATGCTTAAAAGTTAAATGAGATATTTACGGTTTTTTTTATATCAAGTACGATAAAACGGAAGAAATTTCTGTGTATTACTTAAGAGAAATTATTTGTCAGCTGAGGCCAAATGAACAAATTCACTTCCCTCTACTTGAGCAAATGGGCATATGCCAAATGCTGAAAGGATAACTTTTATTGGTTATGTCAATCACAAAATAAAATTTCTCACCCAGTTACGTCATTATAAATAGGGGTGGGCGTTCGGTTGGTTCGGTCTGATTGTTTAATATCGGTTCGATTTATCGGTTTTTGGATTGACAAAAATGACAACCATAACCAAATCAAAATAAAATTGATTTGGTTCAATTTCTTCAAATTCGGTTCCGTTATTTCGGATTTTTATTTCAATTTGAAATATTAAAATAGAGAGCGGAGAGCCTCTCTTTTTCATAACTGAGCATTTAAAATTAATGATTTTTTTTAAGAAAAATAATTTTTTTCAAATCTATTTTTCATTCCCAAATATAAATAACTATAAGTAACTCAATATGAATGAAACGAAATAAAATTATCATAAGCTTAACATAATAGATAACGTCATTGATCATTATATATAAATTTCCATAAATAGTCCTGTCCACAAAACAAACACAAAACTCATAAATTTCTCGTGAATTGCTTAGTGAATGGTAATATGTTTACTGTTTAGGGATTTAGGCGCGGAATT